>NC_137936.1:39914187-39996687 GCF_963969265.1 Rhamphochromis sp. 'chilingali'
CAGTTCACTTTCACTCATCTAGCATCAAATCTCAGCAACTACTTTATATTGTTAGGCACAGACCTACAGACACACACAGAGAAACCCCAAGAATCAGACGACCACTAAGTTAGCACTGGGAAACAGTGGGAAGGAAAAACTCTGTTTTAACAGGAAGAAACCTCTGGCAGAACCAGGCTCAGGGAGGGGCGGGGCCATCTGCTGTGATTGGTTGGGAGTGATGGGGACGCTGTGGACGAGAGCCAGAGATTAATAATCAGTGTTGGGTTACTTTAAATTAGTAACTTAGTTACATTACTAGTTACTTCTATCAAAAGTAACTCCGTTACTTCAAGTTACTCATTACTTTCAAAGTAACTAGTTACTAGGGAAAGTAACTTTGGTTTTACTCAGAATTCTCTTGTTAATGTGTTGCTTCCATAACTTTGCAGTCTTCTAGCTTGCTTACTTGCCACAGTGCACTGTGCCACCAACCAATAGAAAGGAAAAGATAATGTGCATATTTCCACGAGAGAAATCCCACGCCTGGACCGTCATTGACTGCTGCCATGATTCTAGCCTACGTCACAGCGTCATGTGCACCTTTTACATCCAACACAAAAACTGCAGTCGTGGTGCTTTGATTGTACTCAGAACTCTGAAATTCTGCCTTCTGAATAGGAAGATGTAGGTAACATCAGGCTGCAGATGAGCTGCATACAGAGCTGGACTGGGACAGAAAATTGGCCCGGACATTTTGACTAGAGACCGGCCGCCATTATAGGAAAAATCATAAAGCCTTTGAATGATAATAAACACTGTTGTGACAGTGATGTTCACTGTTCTGATGGTATATATGCATCAATCTATCAATTGTTTGTTGTAAGATTCAGATAATTATTTATTAAAAGCGAGACATTTTAAATGAGAATAAGAAAGAAAAGTATTTCCTTGTGCCCCCCTCTCCCTGTTAATGCCCTACATGCCCCCCTGGCAACACTTTGCTAGACCCGCCCCTGCACAGTTACCAGCTGTCAGCTACTTAGAAAAGGATCCTGGTGTTATTTGTCTCTCAGAAACAGTTCATAACTTCAACTCATTCATGTCACCTAAAGGTAAACCTGTTTCTCCATCACCTGTTCAGCTCTGATGATCCAGTAAGGACATCTCCTGGTTTCATCTTCATGTTTCCCTCTCACCACATATCCAAACCGACATCATGACCAGCAGCTTTACAGCTGTGGCTCCAGCAAACATCAGCTGATACTAGAAATTAATATTAAATAAATTCTAACAACAGCTGATCAAACGTGCTGCTGTTGTTTAGCGCGACATCCGCTGGTTTCCTCTTTCTGGCACAAAGTGGGCGATAAACAAACAAGAGAGAAAAGCCGATCAGCTGATCACTGATCAGTTTCATGATTGAAGCAGAAACAGGAGAGGGAGGGGAGAGAATGAGAGAAGAAGAGGCAGCTGTGCAGCGTAAACACAGAATAACTCCAGCTTTGTGTCTTTTTCATTGTAGCTGAATTACGGGACAAACTGTGTTTCTTTTCACCTCAATAAGAAACGCGTAATATTTTCTCTGAATACCAGACGATTCTGTTTTTTACGGGACGGTTGGAAACTCTAATAATTAACCGTATGAACAAAATAAAGTTCAACATCAGTAACACCCAGCTGTATAGAAACTCCGTCATGCTAGCTAGCACGCAGTACGAAAAAGTCAGCACAATGAAAATAAACTCCACCTAAACTTGGTTCATATCTGACCCAGAGAGACTGCAGGTCATAACTTCTTACCTGAAGTTCAGTTCACCACCTCGGGTCTCTTCTCCTCCTGCCTCCCCTTTCCCTCCACCTGCTGGCCTCCACCACTTGCTAATGTTACTGAATCTGTGGAAGCTCCGCGATGCCACCACACGAAGTAACGAGTAACGACCCTATCTGAATCCCAGTAACGAGTAACGCGTTCCTGATTTTGGCATAATAACTAGTTACCGTGCTCGTTACCACAATAATAACGTAGTTACTGTAACGCGTTACTTAATAACGCGTTAGTCCCAACACTGGTTATAATGAATAATGGTTAAATACAGAGAGGTGTACAAACACACAGATCACACAGATCAGAAGATAATACATAAAGGAAGCAGTACGGGTGCACAAACACAAACAGAGACATTAAACATGGATTCCTGTTTGAAACAAAATCATGTCACTGGGTCATTTAATGGTTGGAACAGTTTGGTCACCTTCTGGTCATTTTAAATAATTTAATTTCTTGTGGATTAACATCTACACGTATTTTCTGTTATTTCAGTGACGTTTTAAACTTGAAATTAGATTTTCCCATCTGTATTCATTCATGGTAAAAAGTTAAACTATTTAAACTGCTTTTTTAGATTTAGATCACCATACATCAGGTCTTTGTACGACTTCACGTCCTTCTGCTTCTGCTGGATGTAAACACGAGGACACTCGTCAGTGTTTCAGTAAACTCTTTATTATGGTAGCTCTGTGTCCTTTAGTGGACTCAGTGCAGCGTTCGATACTGTCGACCATAATATCCTATTAGAGCGATTAGAACATGCTGTAGGTATTACAGGTACTGCACTGCAGTGGTTTGTATCATATCTATCTAATAGACTCCAGTTTGTGCATGTAAATGGAGAGTCCTCTTCACACACTGAGGTTAATTATGGAGTTCCACAGGGTTCAGTGCTAGGACCAATTCTGTTTACATTATACATGCTTCCCTTAGGCAGCATCATTAGAAGACATAGCATACATTTACACTGCTATGCAGATGACACCCAGCTCTATCTGTCCATGAAGCCAGATAACACACACCAATGAGTTAAACTGCAGGAATGTCTTAAAGACATAAAGACCTGGATGGCCGCTAACTTTCTGCTTCTTAATTCAGATCAAACTGAGGTTATTGTACTCGGCCCTGAGAATCTTAGAAATATGGTATCTAACCAGATTCTTACTCTGGATGGCATTACCTTGGCCTCCAGTAACACTGTGAGGAACCTTGGAGTCATTTTTGACCAGGACATGTCCTTCAATGCATATATTAAACAAATATGTCAGACTGCTTTCAGTTTCCATCTTGGATTCAGGAGACAGACACTCTCTGCTTTTAAGATTAGGTTTAAAACTTTGCCAAAGCATAAAGTTAGTGACCCTGATCCTCGGACTGGGCTGCTGATGGATTCCCTGATGCAGAGGAGTTATCAGTCTGAAGTTAAAGGTAAAATAGAGTCAATCAAATCAAATCAAATCAAATCAAATCAAATCAAATCACTTTTATTGTCACATCACATGTGCAGGTACATTTGTACAGCACATGTGAGTGAAATTCTTGTGTGCGAGCTTCACAAGCAACAGAGTTGTGCAAAATACAAGAATGGCTACATCTGAAACTAATAAATATATGTACAATATATAATAGTATATGCATTTCTGGATGTGTATACTAAATATTTTTCTACGCGTGTGTGTGTGTGTGTGTGTGTGTGTGTGTGTGTGTGTGTGTGTGTGTGTGTGTGTGTGTGTGTGTGTGTGTGTGTGTGTGTGTGTACACATATTTTACAAATTAAATAGAGTAAACAATAAATAAAATAAAATATACAGAGTTGAATATGTGCAAAACAAGTGGCATTACTGTACAGTATGGAGTGCATAATGTTGAAGTTCCAGTAGTGAAGCTGAGGTGTCTATGACGTGTTCAGCAGTCTGATGGCCTGGTAGAAAAAGCTGTCTCTCAGTCTGCTGGTACGGGACCGGATGCTGCAGAACCTCCTTCCTGATGGAAGTAGTCTGAACAGTTTCTGGCTGGGGTGACTGGAGTCCTTGATGATCCTCCCCGCTTTCCTCAGGCAGCGCTTCCTGTAGATGTCTTGGAGGGAGGGAAGCTCACCTCCAATTATCCGTTCAGAGCACCGCACTACTCGCTGGAGAGCTTTGCAGTTGTAGGCGGTGCTGTTGCCATACCAGGTGGTGATGCATCCAGTGAGGATGCTCTCAATGGCACAGTGATAGAAGGTCCTGAGGATGCGGGGGCTCATGCCGAATCTTTTCAGTCTCCTGAGAAAGAAGAGGCGCTGCTGCGCCTTCTTCACTGTTTTGTTTGTGTGTACTGACCACGTAAGATCCTCAGCCAGATGTACACCAAGGAACCGGAAGCTGCTCACTCTCTCCACAGCAGCGCCGTTGATGGTGATGGGGGTGTGTACTTCTCTGCACCTCCAGAAGTCCACTATCAACTCCTTTGTCTTTGTGACGTTGAAGGTGAGATGGTTGTCTTGACACCAGTGGGTCAGGGCGCTGACCCTCCTCCCTGTAAGCCGTCTCATCACCGTTGGTGATAAGACCCACCACTGTAGTGTCGTCTGCAAACTTCACAATGATGTTGGAGCTGTTAGTGGCTGTGCAGTCGTAGGTGTAGAGTGAGTACAGGAGAGGGCTCAGTACACACCCCTGTGGAGCACCAGTGTTCAGTGTGATGGGGGATGAGGTGATGCTGCCCAGTCTGAATCTGAATCAAGACAAACTGAGAGACTTTATTGCTTGAGTGACTGTTTAGCTTTAAAAACAAGGATTAAATGTCCTGGAACAAGAAGACTTATTGCAGCATTATAAATGAATCATCTCTTATCTTCTTCATTACATTTACAGCATCAGTGGTCCCAGAGGATGTAGAGATATCTTCAGTTTGTTTCAGCAGGAGAGACGTTTTTAAATTTGAAACTTCCGTCATGGACTCTGGGAGGGCATATCGATGTTTTTATGCCCTTTCCATGTAATTGATTTTCCCGCACCGACTTTGATCTCCGTGTTTACTTATCCCTATCAATACTCCTCCACGCTTTATCTCAGCCTTCATCAGCCCCCCTCCCTCCCTCCTTTCCTTTCTCACCTCAGTGGGTGGCAAATTAATCCCGTCTCTCTTGCTCCCTTTAATCAAAGGATGATCAGGCACACAGCAGCTCGTCATTAAAGGTCAGCGCAGTTGGCAGGTGAGGAGATGCAGAAGCAGCTGATTTACAGCTACATCATCCAGAGTGTGATTGGACTCTTCTCTCTGCTACCTGTGTGACACAGACAGGAAGTGGTGATGATGAGTCCTGCTGCGTCTAAGAGCTGATCTGTTTTATGTTCATAAGCTTTTCACATTTAATGCATTTTGATCTCTCAGTTTTCTGTCAGATCTTTTTCCCCTTTGGCTAATTCGTGGATTATAACCAAACCCTGAGTGTGTCTCAGACTGGTGGGATATTCAACAGTATATTCAAGTACAAATGTGTGCACGTAATATAATGCAGGTTTGGCATGTGGAGAGCACTGGAGATGTTTTCCTGGACCTTTTCAGTTTTATTCCTAAAGCCATCCATGCAGCTGGAGATCAGATCTGCCTGATTTCCACTCAACCACCCCCACAGACCCCCTTAGACCCCACAGTTTCATTCATGCAATGACCCCCCTCCTGCAGGCCTGGGTCGATGGCGGGAGCCTGTGTCCCTGATCCAGGTATGTTACCGAGTCAGGTCACACAAGAACAAACAAATATTTTTTAAAAAAGTTTGTACCCGACCTCATCAGAACCTCATAATTTATGTAGTCATTTTATTTAGTGATGCCAAATGTTAATGATTTTTCTTCAAGCCCTCTCATAACTCATAACTAAGTACAGGAGATGAAATCTTCTGGGATAAAAAACGTGTTTGAGTTCTTTTACCCTTCATTCTAATTTGTGTTGTACAGTTATTTCATTTTTAACCTTAATTTATATTTTATTCCTTCCTAGTTAAATTTACCCTTTTTAATTTTTCATATTTATTTCCTATCTTATTCATAGCCTTTTCCTTTTTTGTTTTCTTTAGGTCACGAGCAGTTGTCCAAGCATTTCACTACATATCGTACTGTGTATGACTGTGTACGTGACAAATAAAAATTTGAATTTGAATTTGAATTTGAATTTGAATTTTTCAAACATCCAACAGTCACAGTCTGACTCCAGGTCAGATCGCTCAGCTCGATTCTGTAACCAACTCTGAGCATCCAAATATTCAGAGTATGAAGCTCCAACTTAGCGTCACGTCACTGAAGATGTTACTGATCACCAGTGTTGGGTAAGTTACTTTAGAATAGTAACTTAGTTACATTACTAGTTACTTTTCTCAAAAGTAACTCAGTTACTTCAAGTTACTCGTTACTTTCAAAGTAACTAGTTACTAGGGAAAGTAACTTTGGTTTTACTCAGAATTCTCTTGTTAATGTGTTGCTTCCATAACGTTGCCAGTCTTCTAGCTTGCTTACTTGCCACAGTGCACTGTGCCACCAACCAATAGAAAGGAAAAGATAATGTGCATATTTCCACGAGAGAAATCCCACGCCTGGACCGTCATTGACTGCTGCCATGATTCTAGCCTACGTCACAGAGTCATGTGCGCCTTTTACATCCAACACAAAAACTGCAGTCGTGGTGCTTTGATTGTACTCAGAACTCGGAAATTCTGCCTTCTGAATAGGAAGATGTAGGCAACACCAGAGTGCAGATGAGCTGCATACAGGGCTGGACTGGGACAGAAAATTGGCCCGGGCATTTTGACTAGAGACCGGCCGCCATTATAGGAAAAATCATAAAGCCTTTGAATGATAATAAACGCTGTTGTGACAGTGATGTACACTGTTCTGATGGTATATATGCATCAATCTATCAATCGTTTGTTGTAAGATTCAGATAATTATTTAATAACAGCGAGACATTTGAAATGAGAATAAGAAAGAAAAGTATTTCCTTGTGCCCCCCTCTCCCTGTTAATGCCCTACCTGCCCCCTGGCAACACTTTGCTAGACCCGCCCCTGCACAGTTACCAGCTGTCAGCTACTTAGAAAAGGATCCTGGTGTTATTTGTCTCTCAGAAACAGTTCATAACTTCAACTCATTCATGTCACCTAAAAGGTAAACCTGTTTCTCCATCACAGCTCTGATGATCCAGTAAGGACATCTCCTGGTTTCATCTTCATGTTTCCCTCTCACCAGATAACCAAACCATATCATGACCAGCAGCTTTACAGCTGTGGCTCCAGCAAACATCAGCTGATACTAGAAATTAATATTAAATAAATTATAACAACAGCTGATCAAGCTTAAAAGTGCTGCTGTTGTTTAGCGCGACATCCGCTGGTTTCCTCTTTCGGCGCAAAGTGAGCGATAAACAAACAAGAGAGCCGATCAGCTGATCATTGATCAGTTTCATGATTGAAGCAGAAACAGGAGAGGGAGGGGGGAGGATGAGAGAAGAAGAGGCAGCTGTGCAGCGTAAACACAGAATAACTCCAAACTTTGTGTCTTTTTCATTGTAGCTGAATTACGGGACAAACTGTTCCTTTTCACCTCAATAAGAAACGCGTAATATTTTCTCTGAATACCAGACGGGACGGTTGGCAACTCTAATAACTTATGAACAAAATAAAGTTCAACATCACTAACATCATAGCACCCACCCAGCTGTATAGAAACTCCGTCATGCTAGCTAGCACGCAGTACGGAAAAAGTCAGAATAACGAAAATAAACTCCACCTAAACTTGGTTCATATCTGACCCAGAGAGACTGCAGGTCATAACTTCTTACCTGAAGTTCAGTTCACCTGACACTCGGACCGGCGGCCGCCTCGGGTCTCTTTTCCTTCTGCGTCCCTTTTCCTTCATCCACCTGTTGCTAATGTTACTGAATCTTTGGAAGCTCCGCGATGCCACCACACGAAGTAACGAGTAACGACCCTATCTAAATCCCAGTAACGAGTAACGCGTTCTTGATTTTGGCATAATAACTAGTTACCGTGCTCGTTACCACAATAATAACTAGTTACTGTAACGCGTTACTTAATAACGCGTTAGTCCCAACACTGCTGATCACAAACTGAGGCGGTGCTGTGGGAGGATGTTTCACTGAAGGTTTGAATGTCGTCCACATTTTAATCTGGAGGACGGGAGTTTGCCTCCATAAGTCCGACCTGGCTGGATGGCATTTCCATCTTGTAAGAAAAAAGATCTCATAAAAACTTTCTGTAAACAGCAAGTGCAGAAAAAGGAAGAAGAGTAAGTGCATATGAGAGCATGAGGGGGGGAATGGATGTTTGTGTCTGTGTGTGCCTGTATGTCTGTGTCTATATGTCAGGTTGGGTATCAGGCGCCACCTCTCTGGGGACATCTCAGGCCCTCCAAGGTTTGGAGGCCTATCTCCCCCTACCACCACTTCCCCTGCCAGTGGCGGACCCCCTCAGACATCGGTGCGTTGGAGGTTCTTTGTGTCCGGGGATGGGCGTCCAGGTACACACCGGCTCACTCCTTGGCGGCCGCTTATCGGGGCCTGGAGCCTGGGGCTCGCTCGGGCCACTTCGGAGGTGGGGTGCCCCCGGCCTCTCGGCCTGGGGCTCGGTCACTCAGGCACGGCTGGCTGCCGGCGGAGCTCACGGGCGCGTCACTGCAACTCCCCCTGACTTCTGCTCCGCGGCTGCTGAGTGAGCCCTCATCTGGGACTCTCCTCAGCTCTTTCCGGGACAGTGGCGCGGCTGCCCCTCTGTTGGTCTTCCTTGGTCTCTTGTGTTCTGGGGGCCTCTGGATGTCTGGAGTTTTGATCTCCTCCATACCTGCTTCACGCCCTGGAGGACAGGGCTGTGGCCCCCCCACACCCTCTAGCAGATCATTACATGAAGGAACCTTTTAAAAAAACAAAAAACAAGCGCGTCCATGCTCACAGGTGTACACACGGGTGATCACACCCACAAACTACACCCTTTTTGGCTCCTACCTCAAAGCACACTGTGTTCTGTTGATCTTATGTGCTGCACAATAATGTTTAACATTTAGTATTTACTGTCATATTCCCATATATCATTGTGATGTTGTTTATTCTATTACTCTTGTTCTCTTCTGCTTGCTTTCTTTTTTCTTTCTCAGCAGGTGATCCAGGTGATCGATATAGGTATTTTTTTTGTCTGCTTATTTAGTTGGTTTTTGTTTTTTTGCCCTTTATCCCCGTCCCTCTTCCCCGCTGTTTTTCCCCTCTTCCTTTCTCTCTTTTCTTTTCCTCATTCAAGTCTGTCCCGTATCCAGCAAGTGAAAATAAAAAATAAATAAAATAAACAATAAAAGGTGAATCAAATGGACCATTACAGCAAGGCTGGGATGGTCCATTTGGTAAAGTAAATCCGTTGGGCATCTTTCTTTGCCTTTAGACAACAATTCTGATGCAAAAGAACCAAACGGGACAGGCAAAGAAAAAAAAGAGAGAAAGGAAGAAGAGCCACAGAGGCTCGACGGAGGCTCGACGGAGGCTCGAGTTTTTATTCCATCCAGAGTCAGCTGAAAACGTCTCTCTGGAAACTTCTGGCTCTTCAGACCTGCGATGATCGATGTGAGTTTTGCCGATGTGTGACCTTTGAACTCTATCAGACTGAACTGACCCAGCTCCATCCAGGCAGCACGGACACACAGAGAAGCCTCGCTTTGGAGGAATTCAGGTGCGTTTAACAATTCCTTCCCAAGACGCCGGCACCGTGTGCCATCCTGCACATCTCAGGACATTAATCCAGGCAACAATGAGACGAGACAAACATGCTGCGGCGGTGATAATGGAGAGCAGCAGGACAGCGAAGCTGATGGGAAATGGACAGAAAGGACCCGCGGCGAGGTCTTTTCAATCAGCACATTCGACAAAAGCTCCTCCTGCTCCTCTCGGGTTCCCTTTCTGAAGGATAATGGCGGTCCAGCTCCCGACTCGCTCTTTGTTGACTTTTTGTCAGCGGCTATAATCAACAGCGCCGCTGCCGGCCGATAAGCGCCCAGCCTCGTAATGATGCGATTATTCCTCAAATTGCATTTTAAGCTTCACGGAGCAGCCGCAGATGGAGGTGAAGTCACACCTGCGCGTTAACTCCGGCCCGTTCGGCCAGGCCAGCGCTGCTGTCCACCCTGATGCTTCTCATGCATTTCCTCCTGTGCTCCTGCTTTATGTTGGTGTAGAATGGATGGTATTTAAGGCCATCCTTCTCTCGGCGCTCTCTCATGAAGCATATTGATTTTTCTTTCCCAGCTAAAGGTGAGCCATCACATTTTGACGCTAACCTTAAACACAGTTTTCAATAGGAGCTCAAAAAGCAGCTTTTCTCTCCGACCCTTCACCCCGAGCTGACGGCGTGATGCCCAGACTCTTTATAAGTCTGAACGGCGTTCACCGGTGACTGTGTGACTGACAGAGCTGTGCGTCGTGCATCAGTGTCCGTTCACCTCGTGTGACAAAGCTTTCCTTTATGGAACGTTTAAGTCCCAGAGCAGGAAGGTTCAGCTCGGCTCCTTCAAACAAGCACAACCACAAACAGAAATCCATGCATGCAGGAGCGATGCCTGCACATGCCGACGTGCAGGAAATGCACTGTGTGCATCTGCCACGACGACACCTCTGTATCGGCTTTACGTCATTTATGAAGGTGCGCCGAACACCTTCTTTCCTGAGAGTTTTCCACAAACATTTTTCTGCACGTGAATCCTGTGGAGCTCTGTAAGCTGACAGGCAGTAGGTCTGCCTGTTAGAGACAGGCGCTCATGCTTTCTGGGTTTATTAAGGAAATGATTTAAAAACACACGAAGAGTGAAGCAGGTCAGGCTGTCACAGTTACCCTTTCACTTTCTGCATTATTAGCAGAATCACAAACCTCTTTAGCAAAGTCACAGAACGTGGTCGTTGAAGCTCAGGCTGCTGATTTCAGAGCAGTTTCATCTCCAGTCTAAATATTAATCACTGAGAACTGATTGAGACTTTGTCTTCGTCACATAAACACTTTTTGTTAATTGTTCTAACTTTTTCCCCGAGCTGTAGCGTGGCATTTACAGACTCTGCTCATCTGCACTCCTGCTGTTCACTTTTTTGGAATTACACAGCAGGAGGAGAGAAACTCAAAGAGGCAGAAAATGAGTCTGAGTGCAGCGCCGAGGGAAGGAAATGTTCTGATGCTTTTTCTATGGATACAATAGTAACGACTCACATGACACATACGTCCCCAAATGTTTTATTCAAAACACGAAGCACTTTGTCACTCTGTGTTTATTATGATTATTATCGGAACGAGTGGGTGATAAACCTGTTTGTGATAATCACAGATGCTCCAAAGTGTACATTCAGCACCGCAGTAAAGGTATTTCTACATTTCTCTGCAGCTTTGTTGCTTTAGAGTTTTGCACAAATGAAATCAGCAGATTAATGAGCTGATCGAGGCTTTTATGCAGCTGTGTTTGAATCATTTTAAGTGAAAATAAGAAACATTTCATGTTTGGTTTGTTTCATTTTAATATTGTGGAAGATTTTTGTGAACTTGTCCCAAAACTGATGATTATTCAAATATCCGTCTGTCGCTGGCGTTTCATGTCCTCGTTGTTCAGTTTGCAAATTATATTTTCCTCCAAAGAGACAAAATGAAGAAGCTCGTATGACACGTGCTGCAGGTGCTGCTCATCAGAGACGCCAATATTTATCGATATATTTATGGGTAACGAAGACGATTCCTCCGAAAGGTTCTTGGCCGCTAACAGCTGATGTCTCCTGCTGATGTCATCACCTTACAGGTGCCACGCTGTGAATGGTTAGGGTCGATACCTCGGCCCCTTCATTAAAACAGCACTGCACCTTCAAGGTGTCCAGAAAGCTTTGGGTGACATCACAGTGGCTACGCCCACTTCTGGGCAGCCGATTGGACGTAGTGCTGGCGTCGTGTCATTGTTCTTACTTCTAGTCAGCTCCTCGACTTGAACAAACCCCCCCCAGCCTGTGGAGGAGCCGCTCTCTGTTCACACGTACAGGCTCGCTCTGAGGTAATGAAAACATTATTCTTCCATTCAGGTGATTATGCACTAATGAAACCATACATTTTCTTACCTATAGACGTCCACAGTGAAGCCTTACAGAGAAAAAACCAAATAGGCCTGCCTTCATCTCGCCGTCAGAACATTTGTTCTCTGATTGACTCTGATTGACTTCCTGTGCTGTAATTCAGAAAGTCCTCCAGAGACTCGCTGACAGATGGATTTTCAGAGACCTGCTTTGACCTTATCAGCACGGAACAAAGATATTTCACTTAGCAAGGCGGCTTTCATCCTGACAGAAGCACCGCAGCACACTTTAGCATTCACTGCAACGAGACGTCCACACGGGCACAAAGGAGGCCTCGCACTCGTGAACGCACCTCCTACAACGAACGGGTGCAGCCTGTGACGGCGTGCTAATCCAACCAGCAGCAGACACAGGAAGAACATCTGTGATGAACAGAGGAACATCGTCACCATCAGCAGATCCTCGTGCTGCTCCTCATTGCCTGTTATGTATCTCCTCTTCATATTTAATGTTTCTAATCGTGAGCTCAGGCTGCATCGGCCTCTTGGATCTGTGTGATGTCTGTCTGCTTCTGTGTGTCGGGCTGACCTGACTCACTGAAAAGCTCCATGCGGTCTTATTCTGTCTCCACATGTTGATGGGCGAGTTGTTCTCTGCCCGAGTTCTGTCAGCGAGGAGGATCAAAAACTATGAATATTCAGTAAGAATTCCCCGTCCGGAAACACAGTGCTGCTGTGCTGTCATCTCAGGAACAGAAGCCCCGCCCACCAAGTCTTCTGTTTGTTGGGGATAGCCAATCAAAGGTAAGTTGCCTTTAAGGAGGAGGAGCTAAGAATTGCTTGTTTCAGATTGGACAGGCTGAGGCCCGGCATCAGTTAAAGAAGGATTATTCTGAAGTGTAAATCATGCAAAGCTGCTTGAAGGCTTGTGTCATCCTTCTGGGATGGAGGTCGGTTCATTTCTGACTGTTCGGTTTGTTACAAACCTGCATCATCATCAATGAAGCACGCTCGGTTCAAATACTGTTAAGGCTGCACAGATGACAACAAAGAGTTTCGCTGTGAAGCATTACACACCTTTGTTTCTGACACAGTGTTTTCTGTCACACACTGCTGGGAGTGTTTCTGCTGTGGGAGTGACAGAAACAACACTCGCGTGCTCTGGGAGGCGAATGCAGCACGAGTTTGTCTTTAAAAAATGTTTAGTAGTGTTAAACTGGTAAATATAGAAGAAGACTTGAACACAGCAGCACACACGCGTAAAGGGGAAAAGATCCGGTTTAAAAATTGTTTTACAAAGTGTGTGAAGTATTTCGACTTTATAATCCAGAGAAATCACAAACTGAGGTCAACGCTTTATTCACTCCACATAAATGGTGTTTGGAGGTGTGTTTGGGGTCGTTGTGCTGTTGAAAAATAAATGAGTTGATGGCGTGTTGCTGCAGGATGCTGTGGTGGCCATGCTGGTTCAGTCTGCCTTCAGTTTTAAATAAATCCCCAACAGCGTCACCAGCAAAGCCCTCCACACCATCACACCTCCTCCTCCATGTTTCACAGTGGGAACCATGCATGTAGAGACCATCGTTCACCTTTTCTGCGTCGCACAAAGACACGGCAGGTGGAACCAAAGGTCTCAGATGTGGGCTCATCAGACCAAAGCACAGATGGTCTAATGTCCTCCTCGTGTTTCTCAGACCAAACAAATCTCTGCTTGTTGCTTTTCCTCAGTCGTGGTTTCTCAGCAGCTGTTTGACCATTAAGGCCTGATTCCCACAGTCTCCTCTGAACATGCAGAGATGTGTCTGCTACTGGAGCTCTGTGTGGCATTTATCTGGGCTCTGATCTGAGCTGCTGCTAACTTGTGATTCCTCAGATGAACGTATCCTCAGCAGCAGAGGGACTCTGGGTCTTCCTTTCCTGGGGCGTCCTCATGTCACAGTTTCATCGTAGTCTTGATGGTTGCGACTGCACTTGGGGACACATTCAACGTTTTAGCAGTTTTCCAGACTGACTGACCTCCAGTTCTTAAAGTAATGATGTTGTTTCTCTTTACTCAGCTGATTGAATTCTAATAGTTGTCAAACCGAGCTGTCAGCTGTGCACCAACATGACTTCTGCACAACACAACTGATGGTCCCAACGTCATTAAGAGGGCACGAAACTCCACCAACGAACCCTGGCAGGCACACCTGTGAGGTGAAACCATGTCAGGTGACGACATCATGAAGCTCATTGGCCAAGAGTCTGCAGCGCTGTCAACAAAGCAAAGAGTGGCTACTTTCAGTCTGGACACGCCCCTGCCTGTAGCAGAACACTGGTGAACCTTTGGGGGGAAATTCAGCTCTAACACCCGACGACAGTTTCTGGAAGCGTTCAGCTGAGCTGCTAACGATGGCGATCCCACGCTTCACGCACTGATCACACGTGTGCGTGTGATGTCTCTTCTTCCCCGTCTCTTCATATTTGCACACGTCTGTGTTCCCCTCTTGACTTTGATGCATTTGCACTCAGATTTCATGTCGGCTTCTTATCGGCATCCAGAGAAAATAAGATGAGGGCTTTTGTTCCCGCGTTACCAACACTTCCGTAAAAACGCTCCAACCGCCATTCATACGTTAGAGCAAAGCGGCGGGAAAAGCAATAAATGTAAAGGCTGCAGAGAGCGTTTGAAAGGATTTAGTGTCCATCAGCGCCTGCATGTGTCATTTTCCATTTCTTTCTGTTTTATCTCGACACCTCCGGCTCTTTTCCTCGAGAAGCACTTATCTGTGGGTGTGTGTGCGCCCCGCTGCCAAGATTATTCAAATCCCGCTCTGTCGGAGGAGGAGAAGAGGGGATATCAGGTGCCAATTACTGCTGTTCCCTGTCTTTTGCATGCAATTATACTCTCATTATCCAACCTCCCGAGTCTGAACGAAAACCCGAATCAGTCACTAACACGTCCTCCCGTGGGAGCGAAGGGAAAGGATGTTTGTGAGGTTTGCCAGGCTGTGGCGGTACTAACAGTTACAGTCACAGAAACGTGATTGTGCACAGGCTCGATGCTGAGTCTGTGCTGCAGGCCGCCGTGTGTTAGCGACGTGAGCCAACGAGGTAACGAGCTCTGATAAGATGATCAGCTTTGTATTCAACATATCTGAAGGACCGTTTAAGGAGCTAACAGAAGCACACCTGTAGCACAGACAGCTGCAGCACTGCGGTGATGGTTTAAACCGACGTCTTTTTTATCTGAAGCAAAGAAAACGACGAGTTCCTGCTGTTTGTTTTTGTCACACAGACAAATCAGCAAAGATCAAAATGCTGATAAAAGTTATGCAGAGATAAACATTTCAAACTCAGAGTGCAGACGTACAAGAGCCTGTTGGTCCGTCGTGTCTCATGAACTCACATAACTCTTATTCGGGTTTTTTAATGTTGTGCTCCGACTGTTGGAGATTCCTTAACTGTTCCCACATTCCAGCTTTCTGGCTTGCAGTTGTTCCAAGTAACTGCCGTGTTTTTTCAGCCCAATCTGCACATTTCTCAAAGCTCCCGAATGAAAATGAAAGCTCACAGTGGAGGAGTTTCAGTGAAGACTGCACAGAGACACAAATAAATATAATAAATAAAGGAAGGATGATTTTGAACAGATCCAGTAAATTCGATTTAATTCCCAGAGCTTCATCGATACTCAGCCAGACATCTTTGGCACAAAGTCTTTGCAGTTTCCTCGTTTCTTCCTGACCAGTTTTTAACCCTGATCAGTATTAATGTCAGCTCTCACGTATTTGCATCTGCTGTTTGTCCCAGTGGAAGCAGTCCAGGCAAAGATTCCCAGACCTCCCTCTCTTTGGCACCTCCTCCCGGTCGGAGCGATAACCAGGTGTTCCTTTTCCAGCCGAGAGGCTCAATCGCTCCACGGCGTTGCTCCTGGGCTCCTCGCCCCATCGCCGAGGCTGAGACGCTCTGCAGAGGAACCTCCGTTATTCTTTTACTCTATTCATTGCAGCAGCTTGTGCTCATAGGCGAAGGGAAACTGACAGCTGCAAAGCTTGTGAGCATCAGTGAGTATGTGGGTGTAAGTGGGACTGAAACCACGCCCCCTTGTACCTGAAACATCTGTCAGGTCTTCAAACTCAGGAGATTTGCCAAGTCAGTTCATGCTTTTGGTTTGTCTGTCCCAACGTTTGGATTGCACCTTCACGGACACTGAAACAGCGACTGGAAGACTTTGGCCTGCAAAGACGATTCGCCCGTTGTGAACAACGTTTTCATTTCTCCGTGTCTGGATCGGGGGCAGCTCCCCACACCTCCCTGTGGTCACGACTAACACAGTATAAATGTTCACTGTTAGTCTGGTTTGCCTGAAACTTAAAGCCTGAAACGATTTCTTGTGTTGTGCATGTTTTCGTCCTCGGACTGATTGTTTCCAGGGCCAGAAATAATCAGGACCTTTCCTCTGCAGTCAGAGCGCTGTGTATCTCATGGCTATAAAATCATCCACATTTTCCAACAAGAAATCGCTCCGGTTTGAAAAGCCATTGATCGCCCACTCAGACATAATGATGTTCTCACTCTCAATTATCATGAAAGCCTTCAAAATTGGTCTCCAGTGGGAACATCAGTGCCCTTATTGTCTCATGTATAGTAGTCAGAAGAGGCTTTTTGGTGTTACAGCGGGGTCATTACTGCTCGCAGCCACGCTACAGAAGTCAGCCAAAGAGACGACTGAAGATCAGCTCCACCCTGCTCTGCAGCCATCAGTAACTAACAGAGGGGTGGAGGAAGGTTTTTCTGGTTTCTCCACCTCTTCCATCAGAACTGACAGACCTCTGCTTCGCCTTTCAACCAACAAGGTCTTTGCTCTTCAACCCTGCATGCTTTAGGATGTTGTTCCTTCAGGTCATTCTGCTCTGAAATATTAATCTGGGCTATAAAGTAAGAATTGATAAGAGGAACGGAGAGAGTAAATAAGAGGAGAGGAGTTTCCCTGCACACCTGGACTGCAGCTGCTGTTACTGAGGACGTATTTATGAGGGTATCTAAACTGGACTAAAGATCAGAGGTTCAGTCCTGACAGCCGATGCCAAATCACAACAACAGTCACCTCAAGGTGCTTTATATTGTACAGTAGATCCTACAAGCAGCCTACGTCTATTGCAGCATAACTAAGGGAGGATTCAGGGTCACCTGGTCCAGCCCTAACTATATGCTTTAGCAAAAAGGAAAGTTTGAAGCCTAATCTTGAAAGTAGAGATAGTGTCTGTCTCCTGAATCCAAACTGGAAGCTGGTTCCACAGAAGAGGGGCCTGAAAACTGAAGGCTCTGCCTCCCATTCTACTTTTAAATACTCTAGGAACAACAAGTAGGCCTGCAGAGCGAGAGCGAAGTGCTCTAATAGGGTGATATGGTACTACAAGGTCATTAAGATAAGATGGGGCCTGATTATTTAAGACCTCATATGTGAGGAGCAGGATTTTGAATTCTGGATTTAACAGGAAGCCAAAACAGGAGAAATCTGCTCTCTCTTTCTAGTCCCTGTCAGGACTCTTGCTGCAGCATTTTGGATCAGCTGAAGGCTTTTCAGGGAGTTTTTAGGACATCCTGATAATAATGAATTACAGTCGTCCAGCCTGGAAGTAATAAATGCATGAACTAGTTTTTCAGCGTCACTCTGAGACAGGATGTTTCTAACTTTAGAGATGTTGCACAAATGGAAGAACGCAGGCTTACATATTTGTTTAATATGTGTATTGAAGGACATGTCCTGGTCAAACATGACTCCAAGGTTCCTCACAGTGTTACTGGAGGCCAAGGTAATGCCATCCAGAGTAAGAATCTGCTTAGAGACCATATTTCTAAGATGTTCAGGGCCGAGTAAAAGCCTGCTGCTTCACAGAAAGCAGACATTTCTGAAGCTGTAAAACTGTAAAATTACATTAAAACATCCTAAATGTAGGCTCGCCTTCACATTTTCCAAAGTCAAGTTTCCCATTGGCCGATTTTGGGCCCCGGGCCTTATGCTTGAGCCCCCTGCATCAAAATATTAACAGTGCAGAGATCAGCCACGCAGTAATTCACCTGCACGGAGTCGCAGTAAAAAGAGCATCGTTTTTATTTTCCCGGCAGCGGTCTCCTGCCCACACGCTCCTCCACTAACCTTCGTGTGACAGCTCGATGCAGTCACGGTTCAGTTCAGCCGTGACACCACATGTATTTCCTGCGCTTATGCAATCCCTCCTCTTAAGACGTAAAAGCATCTCCAGTGTGGGTTTGGTGTGCGTGACTCGAGGATGCCGGTGGGCGTTTCTGCAGGAAAGGTCCTGTGCAGGGAAACCGTGAAGAAGCAAAGGTCCTGAAAACAGTGAGCAGCTGAGCTCAGAGTCTGCAGCGTTAGCCTCCGCTGACTGCTGAATCACAGTAGGAGGCGGTCTGTCTGCTCAGCCTCCAAACTAGTAAAAAGAAATAGATAATAACTGCGTGCATTTATTTACTGTTCCCCGGCGGGCAGCGAGCAGCTCCACTAACACTTCAGCATCACGACACTCAAATATTAAAAATACATCCAAAGGGTAAAAGTCGAAAACAGAAAACTGCACTTTTGAGGTCGTTTACTGTGTTTATTCACAGATTTCTGCATCATATGTTACTGCAGCACTTCTGTCAGGCTGCAGGCTTGTTATGCTGCTGGATGTTCATATTAAATGTTTCCAAAGATGAGATGGATGTGTCTATAGCACTCCTGCAGAGCCCAGGCTGCACACTGCTCTCAACACTCAGGTCATCCGTTTTTTCTACTCTTGGATCTGGATGATGTCACGGAGAAGAAACGTCCTTATATGGTCATCTCAGACACACTACCCATTCAAACCGTGTGTTTGTGAAAGTCAGCCAACATTAGTAGTTAAAATGCTTGTTTCAGAAAGAAGAAGAACAGAGGAGCTGAATTAAAGGAGGCTTATTATGAACTGTGGATCATGCAAAGCTGCGTGAGTGGAGTCACGCCCCCCATAAACACCCTCAAATAGTTGAATGAAGGATGCGATGCTGTCGTCCATCACTGCAGCTCTAATGCGGCGGATTAAAACCTCCCCGTTTGAAGTCTTTCAGGCGTCTGACGGCGTGAAAACGATCGGCTGCTCTGTCTTTGACAGAACACTGACAGCGTTCCCTCTCACTCAGAGTCACATCAGGACCTCAGATGTCTCTGTGATGTGTTCAAGTGCAACTTCTGCAGACACGGCCGATGCGAGGTGACGCCGAGTGTTTGATCGCCCAGCCTCTGTCTGCTCGAGTCCTCTGAGGCCGACGTGGTCTGTCAGCGGCCTGACGATGTCAATTAGCAGCTGGCGGGGAGTAAAGCCAACGCTGCGCTCACAGGGAAGAGGATTCATGCGTTCATGATGCAGCCGACGGGCAGCTGAGCAGCAACCTGTGAGCTGTTTGCTCATAGATGTTTGGTTCATTGATTGATATTTATTAGTGACTTTTGTGGGTTTTGGTGTCTCCGTGGTTGTTTCCTGTCCCCTGGAGGACATTTTGAGGACTTTATAGTTGTATTGTTGCTCTTCGTGGGGTTTTTATGAATCTTTTTCAGTCTTTGTGGTCGTTTTCATCTCCCTTGGATCATTTCACGTCTCTTTGTTTCTTTTGTGGCCTTATGTCCTCTCGTGGTTACTACAGCTCTCTTTGTGGTCATTTCACGTGTCCTTGAAGGCATCTTTAGCCTCTTTGTGGCTGTTTAGGTTTTTTCTTTCTTAATGCAAATCTTTTTCCTCTTTGAAGTTATTTGGCGTCTCTTTGTTTCCCTCTGACAAAACTTTCAAAAGGAAAAGTTAAAGTAACTTTATTATTAAAATGCATGATGCAATGCATTGATTTACACAGCAATAGGGTGGGAAGCTGAATTAAACGTTGTGTTTTCAGCTGAAGGCTGACTGAGGCTGTGTCGTCTGCAGAAACTGCCCCTCTGAAATCCAGCAGATCACGTCAGTGTGAATAAAACCTGAACTCCACATCTGTTAGGGAAGAGTTTAGCAGATGATGCCTGTAGCAGCTGATAAGTGTAGCTCCCTGAGGTGCTGCAATACCATCAGCTGCACCTGGAAATTTATAATCTGATGAGCTAACCAACCGAGGCCGTGCTCATGATGCTGCTGTTTAATGTCGAGCTGCTGACGCTGGACGGCTGCAGGTCTCTGAATGCTGCCAAGCCACACACACTCATGCCAATGCGCAGGACTGTGCAAAAGTCTTGCCCCTCATTTCTTTAGATTTTGCTTCCAAGGAGCCAGACTTTCTTATAATTTGTTAAAGTTGTTCTGTGGGACACTGGCTGCTTTTTCACTCTGGTCACTGCACTCTTTGTATCGTTTTTACAGGAATGATTTGGCTTGCCTCTTTTTATCATTCACATAAAATGCCTCCTAACTGTAGAGATGAAGCTGTGTCCTTCAGCTGGTGTAACTGTGGTGAGTTCAGGAAGCTGTTTGTGGACAAAAACACACCTATAAGACGGATGATCTGATATCGTCGTGTCGGTGTTGTTCCCACATCATCATGCAAATGTTGTTCCAGGATCAACATTGCAACTAACCAATCACATTGTTGTGACGTTATTCTTTTGCACGCCAAGCCATTCGTGCATTTATGAAATTCCAATGTTGCAAGGACAATATCAGTTCTGCTTACTGTTTATTAAAGAGTCAGGGTCCATTGATCGGCGGACAGAGGCAGTTTCTCGCAGCTTAAGTACAGTTTTTTGTTTTACGCCGTTTTTTCCCGAACATCACAACATTCTGATTGGTCACTTGCAATGTTGATCCTGGAACATTTAGTATGATGATCTGGGAACAACACCAACACGACGATATCAGATCGTGCCTATAAGACTGTGGTAACTAGCGGCTCTGCCCGCAGAGCTGCTGATCCACGTCCGTGTTTTGGCGATTAATGAGGGTCTCACACAACTGATCCAGTCACAGCTTGCTGACGAAGGTCTGAGGGCTTCAGCGGTGACAGCCTTCGGCTCGCTCGGCTTCTTTGGCCTTTCACTGATTTTTTTAAAAAAGGCCTGGAAGCCGAGAATGAGTCACAGGTAATTATATTTATTGTGTGCAGGTGGTAAAATAATGAAGGACAACTTCAGAATAATCCACACAACACATAATCATTTATTATTGCTTCTACACAACTGGGGGGAAATGCATGAAAAATAATGCTCAGCGGCAGAGCGGCCGCACGCTGAGAGCACAGCGAGCGCTCTGAGCTGATGATGATGTGAGCACGAACGTGGCTCCAGGACAGCGGTTAGCTGGACTGTTAAACATAGGAGTCTGACTCACTGCTGGAGCCTCTGCTGGACGTCGGAGGAACTGCAGCGCTGACACAAAAGCTCACTGAGATCGGGGTCGTCCGTTAGGCCGGCCGGGGTCTCTCGGTACCTCACGATTGTGTTTCACCAGCTTGGAGCTGGAACGCGACCTTGGAGGAAATGAAAAATGAGCCTCCGTAACATCAGAATCACACAGCATGCCGTTCTCCCATTTGGATTCTTCAGACATTTGGCTGACGGTCTCACTCTGAGCGACTTCAGTGCTCAAGGACGCTCGCCGAGCCAAAATATCTGATAAATGACTCAAATCTGACAAAGTCAGACAGAGAGCTCTGTGTCTGGATCCAGTGGAAATGCTCTCAGTGCAAATCTGTCCCCACATCACAGCATAATTGAATTGTGCTATTGGATTTCACTCAGTTGTGCTCGGCTATCAGAGAGAATATAATGAAGCACTCATTTGAGCAATGAGTGCTGCCAGACGCTCGGAGCTGCACACGATGACACTGAGCCGCTCGCCTTGGTGCGGGAGCCGCCAGAGGAGCGCCGGGTCATGTGACTCACACCTGCGACAGGTCATGTGGTTCACACCACGGGCCTAGAGACAGCACGGTGAGGCTAAAGCACCAGACCAAGATTCAAGAGGACTAACTCCATATTTCTAGGCTTCAACTCTACTAGATCAGCTTTGCATGATTCACAGCCCAAAATAATCCTTCTTTATCTGACACTGGGCCAGTGTCTTCCGATTGGCTGTCCCTCACAAACATGATTGTTTGCAAAGATGGGCGTGTCTCCAGTCTGCCAATGATGAAAATGCAACACCAGTAACAAAAACATCAGGATGTTGTGTACAATTAAAAAAATGTGAATAAATGTGAATCAGATATGAATCTCTGAGATCAGGCTTTATGTTTTTATTCATTGACACAGCGTCCCGACGTTTCTGGAACCTGGTTATAGATCCTTGTGTGCTTGTTTGTGGCTGATGTCATTTGTTGTTAGTAGTAAGCGTCATGTGACGGATTCACATATTCACTGATTATGAAATGGGAGCGGTTCATCATAACTGAGCAGTAAAAAATTACTATAACGTGTACTTGATGTTTCCACACTCACAGACACTGGCTCTACGGTTAAGATTCAAACTTTCCTTTTTGCTAAAGCATATAGTTAGGGCTGGACCAGGTGACCCTGAATCCTCCCTTAGTTATGCTGCAATAGGCTGCCGGGGATTCCCATGATGCACTGGGTGCTTCTTCTTCGCTCACTATGTGTTATCAGACCTCTCTGCATTGAATCGTTAGTTCTTATTGATCTCTTTAAAAATGACAAAGTCTTGATCTTTGGACGTAGCTGGTTCCCTGGTGTCCTCTGCCCTCCTCAGACAGGAAGTAGTTGGGAGTACAGGACTCTGAGGCCGCTCTGCTGAGCACACAGAAACTGTCCAATGAGCACCTGCAGAATCTGAAGTTGAGGTCTAAATTCACTAAACCGCTGTGAAGTGGCTGCTCCAGCATGAACTGCAAATTTGTAACGAAACTCTGTCATTTCAGAAAGTCGGCATCAAAACAAAAATAATCCTCAGACTTGCTGAATCGTGATGTTCGCACATCACAAAGCGACTGAAGAGAGACTGAGAAGGGTTTTTTCTCCTGCAGGCAGTCCTGACACACAGATGGCAAATCTCACTCTCACAGCATCTGACTGACAAGAACGATGCTCAGCGAGCATGAAAGTGAGAATGAGAGCAGGTGCGCTCACCTGGTGTTCATACAGCAGCCCAACATACAAACAGCGTGGTTTCTCCAGCTCTGGGGTAATCTTAAAAACCTCTAAGGCTGCTGAAGAGACTCATGGTGTCAAAATGTTTTGGTGTGATTTCAGTAAAGGCCGTCTGCAACATCCACGGGACTGCTCTGACCTGTCGATAACATTTCAATTAAACCGAGCTTAGTGTGTGACTGAACCGTTAGCGTGGCCGTGATGCCATGTTACATACAGCAGCACAGTGCTAGCTGAGTGACGTCAGCAAATACAGGAAGTAACCACCGTGACCTTTACACTCACGTCGTGTTAATGAAAGTTTCATGGATGTAAAAAGAAGGGGGCAGGCTCATCCACTGTAGAGCTCCGCCCCCAGGCTGAAATGATGCAATAAATAGTTTTAAAGTGTCTCTGTGGATATTTTGTTGACTCCATTTACATACAGGGGAGATTTACACATACGTGGCTTCACCTCTTGCCCCCCACGCCTGTGTAAAATTTTCTAGATCCGCCACTGGGCTCAGTGAAACCAGGAAACAACATCGCCAGACAAACCCTGACATGGAAGCTGCAAGTGAGGAGAGAGGAGACCTTTTTGGAGACCTCCAAATGACAGACCCACAAAGGCTCACTTTGGAGGACGCTCACCGACGGCCAACGATGGGTGTCGGGCTTAAAACAGTAAGGACGTGGCACCCTGCTGTAAGCAGCTGCTCAAACACTACATTATATAAGTTAACTTTCACACTTTGTTGTGTCTGTAAAGTTATTCAGTTATTAAACCAGGTCCACATGAATCCATCCCAGGAGAAGTGTGAGTGTTATTTTTATCGTGGTCTGACAGTGAGCTTCTTTAATGACTTAACTGTCAGAAAAAGTCGTCATTCTTCTGTGAAACTCCAGCAAACTCACAGCCCACAGAGGTCGAGTTCACTGTCACTGAAAAGCCAGGACACATTCAGTTTTTGGAGGTTAAACGTGATTCTCGAGTGAGCGGGCTGGTTTCTGTGACGATGAATAGTTTCTGGATTTCTGCATTGAATCCTCGTAAAACATCGTCTGATATTCAACATAATTTTAGACAAACAGAACAACAGCACACTCCTAACACAGAAGTGCACAGTGATGTGTTTGAAGGGGAAAAGCTCTTAAAGATGAGATGAGATAGCCTTTATTTGTCAGTTGCAGGTCTTTTGCCCACAACCGAGATGACAGACCTTGCCGACCGTACATACAATACAAACATCACATTGGGGAGACAGGTCAGGCTAGGTAGCGAGGAAAAAAAACATTGAAATGTGCAACACAAAAGGATAATACAGGAATGCACAGGTATCAACACACCATAACACAATAAACACAGACAGCAACATGGGAAACATGGGAACAGCAGAACCTCACATGAACCTCACAGTTTCATAGTTTCAGGATCGCACCAGGGTCCGGATCAGAACCCTGTAGGTCAGTAAACATCAGTAAACATCATGGGAGTCAGTTTGGTGGGATTAGAAGCGGCTCCCTGGCAGCTGCATTTACTATCAATAACAATAAAAACTGATCTACAGATCAAAGTCATACTGTGAACCTCGCTGCGTCAGTTTCAGCACTTTGCGTCGTTCGACAGTTTCTTCTTTTTCAGCCATGCTGTTGATGACTGACGCTGATCTTTGTCCCACTTTCTTGTTCCTCCCACAGACGAACGTGGCTGCTGTGGCCTCTTCACTGGTGTTGTGGTTTGAACTTCCAGGTTTTAAACAAGGCCTGGGTTAATAAACTGTGCGACTGTTGGTCGAAGACGGAGGAAGAGGAGAGGGGCATGGCAGGTTAGCAGGCAGCGAGAGAGAAGGAAAAGCAGGAGAGCAAGGACTCTAAATGTGGGAACTATGACCAGCTGATTGGAGCTGCTCGGCAGTCTGAGGAGGTCTGTGGGTGTCATGAAGGACGACATGCAGAGGGTGATGGGGGCAGAAGATCTGCTGTGGCGAGCCATAATGGGATCAGCCATTTTGAATTTACAAGTCAGATATTTGATGTGAGATGCCTCCTGGATGCCATGTTTCTGACATGTGCCTCTGGGAAGGGGCCTCGGCAGATCCCGGACACACTGGAGAGATTCCGTCTCTCGGCTTTGGTGGGAACTCATTGGTGTTACTCAGAAGAGTCGGAGGAGTCCTACTACCTGGACTACCTCATTTATCTGGATTTATCCTAACATTAGCGATCAGCTTGGTTATAAACTCACTAACTAACCCACGGTTTAACCTGCGTTCAGATGAAAGAGGACTGTCAGCAGAGTGTTTGACAAAAGAAGCAGAAACCATCATATCAGAAAAATATGAAGAGATTAAAGACACAGTACAAGTATGTGAGTGTGTCTCTGTCTGTGTTCGTGTATCTGTGTGAGTGTGTGTGCGTCTGTGAGTGTGTGTGTGTGCAGCAGGTGAGTATTAGACGCTCTGACTGAACGCGTCTCTGCGCTGTTGTGTCTGTAAAGGAGCTGCTGTGTTAATAAAGCTGCGCCTGTTTGAAGCCGTGACGTTTCTAATCAGATATTAGATGATTGGATGTTTTACACGCAGGTTTGGTTCTGTTCTCTGTTTCACACGTTACAGCTGAAACTCGTCATTTCCACCAAAAAGCGGACAATGCGGCTCGTCAGAGAAGCGCGAGGACACCAGAGGCTGCTGCTGTCCGCGCGCACAGGTCCGAGGGATCTTCGGGAATGATGACGCCATTTACGCGGAGAACTAACTGGTTCTTAGGCGCTTCTGTCACACCTGTTGATGTGTAACGAGTTACGGTGGCGGTAAGACCCGGAGTTTGGCTGAAGTTACCTGGATGCCCGGAAGCGGGAAACGTGATTTTAACGTGAGTTTCTGAGGACACAACGGGAGGAAGCGGGCACCGAGCCTCACGCTCCCGTTCACGGTAACGGTCCGTGAGCCGGAGCACGCGCAGGCTGTTTGTTCGGCTTGTTTTGGCAGCACAAGCCCTGCGCTGATAATTACACAAACGCGCGTGGGCGGCGTGAGCGCGCGTGCGTGGATGAGCGAGAGAGAGCACGAGCGAGAGAGAAAGAGAGATAGAGAGAGGGGGCTGGTGGACCGTGAGGACCGCGCGCGCAGAGCTCCTCTCCTCGGCTCGTGTCGACTCCTCTCGCCGCCTCTCTTTGATCTTTTTCGGCCACTTTGTGCGCAGAAGCCCGGGAGCCTCCACGGAGTGCGCGAGCCCGCAGACAGGTGTGCACGGCGCAGTTATCGGAGCGGTCTATCGTCACGGGCTGTGACATCAGAGCCGCGCGTGGGCGGCGGGCTGCCGTTACCAGAGGAGTTACCGAGGAGTTACCGGAGTGTTGGGGCTCGCGGGGCCGGGATGGTACTCGTGCAACAAGCGGCAGGCTCGCGCGGCGCGGATGCCGTGGCTCCTCGCGCGGGATCCCAGCTGTGCCGGTGAGCGGGTGCTCTCTCTGCGGGGCGCGGGCCGGCCACGAGCCGCCGGATTTACGGACCTGTCCCGAGAACAGTCCCCTCGCGCCTCCTCGCGCTCCTGCGTTTTCCCGCTGCGTGACCGCACGGACCCCGGCGCCGGCATGGGCGGGCGCTCCGGCCTGCCCCTCCGCGTGCTGTGGATACTCCACGCGTTCCTGGACCTTGCGGGCTCCCAGGAGATTTACGCGCCGCACTCCATCCGCGTGGAGGGCGACGTGACGCTGGGGGGGCTTTTCCCGGTCCACGCCAGGGGGGTCCCGGGGACGCCGTGCGGGGACATCAAGAAGGAGAACGGCATCCACCGGCTGGAGGCCATGATGTACGCGCTGGACCAGATCAACGGCGACGATGAGCTTCTGCCCAACGTCACGCTGGGCGCGCGGATCCTGGACACCTGCTCGCGGGACACGTACGCACTGGAGCAGTCGCTGACGTTCGTGCAGGCGCTCATCCAGAAGGACACGTCGGACGTGAGGTGCACCAACGGGGAACCTCCGGTGTTCGTGAAGCCCGAGAAGGTGGTGGGGGTCATCGGGGCCTCGGCCAGCTCCGTGTCCATCATGGTGGCCAACATCCTGCGCCTGTTCCAGGTATGAGTCAGTGTCACACCTGCGCAGAGACGCACACACACATCTCCCTCATAAACCCACAGTGTGAGTGTGTCAGAGTGTAATGACTCCTGCAGACAGAAGAACACGTTTCTGCTGGATTGAGTCGTGCAGGTGAAGCTGTGCGCGCGCGCGCTGGTTTCTGGATCATGTTAATGATGCAGGTTCTGGTCGTGTTCCTCGAGCTGTTCAATCAATCTTTAGTGTGTTTGTGTTTCAGGTTTATCTGCTGCTGCACTCTCGGTGTGTGTGTGTGTGTGTGTGTGTGTGTGTGTGTGTGTGTGTGTGTGTGTGTGTGTGTGTGTGTGTGTGTTGCTGGGTTTTGAAACAGAGGTGATCACTGAGCTCCCTCTTGGGTGGGGTTTGATTGAATCGCGTGCTAAATAAGAAAGACTTTTAAAGTTTTTGTCATGAGAGAATTTTTGGTGTTCAAAAAGGTGAGAAATGTGTAAGAAGAGCTGGAGGCTGACAAATCCAGGAGGCAAACCACACAAACGTTCAGTGCATGAAAAACCACATCCTGGCCTTTGTTTTCCTCCCCAGGACAGGCTGAGGGGGGTCTTGGTCCTCACAGGGTTAACCCTGATCATCTGGTTTTACTGCCACGCTAACTCTGACCCCCTCTGTTTGAATTCTCTCACTGCCCTAACCTGAGAGGGGCATCGGGGGTCTGGTGGCGCCTTCAGCTGGCTGTGATCCCCGGGTTCGGATGGTGTGGTTGGTCAGGTCGGTAGCAGAAGCCCCGCAGGTGAAAGGGAAACGGACGAGCAGCTGTTAGAAGGAAAAGGTCAACGAGGCTGTAAGAAAAACACCAGCGAAGAAGAAGTGCCTGGCGTTTGGAGCAGACGTGACAGAAGCTGACAGCTGTGCCGGGTCTGAATGTGTCGCAGTGGGTTCAGTGATTTCTGACTGGATGAGCTGAGGTGCTTTAAATGGAGGATTTTTCTGAAAACACCTGCTGTGTCCGTGTTTGCTGAAGGGATGAGAGGCGAGGGGCAGCCAGCGGACGTGCAGAGATTTAATGAGGAGGGTTTTTGGATTGTGAGGATGGAGTTGAGCTCAGATCAGTGTGAGCTGATGAGAGAGGGAGGGCTGGGTCTGCCTGTTGTACAAACCACCGTCTCCATCGAGCGCTGCTCAGGCGATCTGCCTGTATTTCCAGGTGTATCACTTTAAGCCCGCCTCTCTGTATCTGCTCGTGTTGTGTTAGAGGTCTTCAGGACCATCGACGTTCCGTCTTAAAGACGTTGTAAATCCACTTCACCCTGCTGTGTGTGTCACTGTGTTACTGCTGCTATAATCTGTGTGGCTGTATGTGATTCAGCTCCCGGCAACACCGAGCTGCATGAATTCATCCAAACTTCAGCTTGTAGTTTAAATGCTTAAAGACTTTTTTACTCCTGAAAGTCTGAGCCGAGGATTGTCCTGCTGATCTGCCTGCATCTCCCTGCCCTTCACACCGATTGGTCTATGTATGTGTGATGTATATATATATATTTATTTATGTGTGTGTGTGTGTGTGTGTGTGTGTGTGTACACACTTGTGAATAGATAAAAACTGGGCTAAAAACACCACAGCACTTTACAGGAAGGGCCAGAGTCGTCTCTATTTTTTGAGGCGACTGAGGTCCTTCAACATCTGCCAGAAAATGCTGAGGATTTTCTATGAGTCTGTGGTGGCCAGTGCGATCCTCTATGCTGTTGCATGCTGGGGGAGCAGGCTGAGGGTCGCAGATGCCAACAGACTTAATAAACTAATCCGTAAGGCCAGCAATGTTGTGGGGATGGAGCTGGACTCCCTCAAGGTGGTGTCGGAGAGGCGGATGCTGTCCAAGATAAAGACAATGTTGGATAACACCTCCCACCCACTCCATGACATGTTGGTCAGTCACAGGAGCTCGTTCAGTGAGAGACTGAGATTACCGAAAAGCACCACTGAACGACACAGGAAATCATTCCTGCCTGTGGCCATCTCCCTGTACAACGCATCCACTTAACACACTGTTTGCTGCTACAGCTACACATGTTTCTTTTCCAAATATTTATTTATAAGTGACTTATGTATGTATGTATGTATGTATATGTATATATTGTACTATTCTTAGTTAGCGTATTGTCTGTCTTGTCTTAATGTTGGTTTAAAATGGAGCACTGTAACAAAAAATAATTTCCCCCAGGGATCAATAAAGTATTCTGATTCTGATTCTGATCTGATCTGATAAGGAAATCTTCACAGTAATGTGACTGTTGACATGTGTTTGGGGAAGGCAAATGGGATATTGCACATGAGTTAGCTGATGCTAAAGAGTTAGCATAAATGTTAACCTTGCTGATGCACACGATGATGTTAGCTGATAGCCACAAACCCAGCCTCGGGGCACTAAGCTAGTGTGCTCCTAGTGCCACATAAACCCGTATAATTGGAGGGTTGTGTGAGGAAGAGCAGCAAATGAGACGAGAGGCCATCTTTCTTCTTGAGCTGGTCTGTCCTGGAGGTCAGCTGAGTTACGAGGTGAAGCACCATTAGTTGTGTTTGTTGTGTAGCGCTAACCTGTTTTAAGCCGTTTACTTGTCAACTCTGAATCCTTTTCTGTAATCTGGGTCATTTGATCTTCTTGACTTTTCTGTTTGAGCCAAACCAAGGTTGCAGGTTTGAAACCTGCCCTGCGGTCCAGATCAAACAGCTGATCTGATGATGTGTTTATGACGGCTATTGTCTCTTTTAGCTGTTGTGAGTGTAAATTTCCTTGTGAGCAGGTTGACGGTTCGGTCACGCTGGACAGCACGACTAGGAACAACTGGCGGTCGGTCGATGGTCATTTTTTCTGCTGGCGACCAACTGCAAGTAGTTACAGCAACTAACTGTTCACCCAGACGTTGTGAGAGATTCAGCCTCCGGGTGAATGCTTTCAGTCACACGGTGACTGCACAGGTCACCTGACGGGAGGCAACCTGTCTCCAAACAGTCGCGGTCTGACTCAGGCTGACTGCAGCCGCTCTTGCAAATAACCACAGTCTGATTATTGAATGCAGACATGTATCCCGAGTGACTGTGAGTGGTCACACGCCTGGTCTTCAAAGCAACCATTCTAATTGTGGCTGAGCTGTGCTCTCCAGCCATTAGCGTTAGCAATGCTGGTGCAAGGAGGGAGAAGCCTCGGCGCCATGATGGCGAACAACAAATCAGGTTCAAAGTTTTGTGCCCAGACTCGGCAGCTCGCACTCAGGTGGGCTGGAGGGATTTGGTGAAAGTGGACTGTTTAACGTTGCACCTCAGGAACATCTGTTAGGTGTCTGTCGGTCTGGATCTGGAAAGGTCATCATCAGCTCGTGGCGCTGTCTTTAAAGCATGACCTCACCTCAAGCTTTTAAAACACACAAGCGTCCTGTGAGTTTATGGTTATTGTAAACGGCGGTCGATGATGTGGTTTCAGATGGGCTGGTGATACTTGAATGTGTGAAGGAGGCCTTGTTTGGTTTTTAGTGAAATGGCGTCTGGCGTCCTGTCAAAGCTGGTTGGTCACCCATCCGCTGTTGGAGCACGACACCGTGCTGTTTGTGGTCAATAACATGAAGTATCGTGTACGTATACACCAGCAAGAGAGTGCAGATTCATATTAAGCCTTATATGATGAACAGTAAGCTGTTATAATAACCGTGCAGCTCCACGAGCCGTGGACAGACGGCTTGTAGCACGCTGATGTAACGCTGCTTTGTTGGATTTGTGAAGCTTTGAGCCTTTTTTCAAACGTCGTTCAGTCTTTAAGGTGCTTTAAGGACATGAACGCCAACGTGCTGTTCATGTCACACTCCGTCACGCCGTCTCCACCAAGCTCTCACTTCTGTTGATAATATCGATCACAGAGTCTGCTACCGCAGTGAAACTGGGCCCGCTGATAATGTTTTGGCGTGCGTTGGACGTGTTTCTTTGTGAGGCACAGTTTCACAGCTTAGTAACTTCTGTAAGCTTTTCAGAGCTTTGGCTCTCAGGCCGGCCAAACCTCCACCAGTTGAAAACAGATTTTGAAAAGAACTTAATGGGCCCGAGCTCAGGATGTTTTTAATAACAGACGCTGAAAAGCTGATTCTCAGTGGGAGCACAAAGTGTTTCTTCTATCTCAGACATTTCACAGCACACAGCATGAAAATGTTTTTTTGGGAGATGCTAAAAAACTGGCTCGACATCAAGTTTGGAGTCATATGAAGATAAACAGAAATGCTTTTTAATTTTTCAGTTAAATGTTGCTCAAGGAAAATATTTGGTGAGCAGTTTAAGAGGAATCAAATGAATTTAAACCATTGACGTCTCTGTTGTCAGGGACGCATTTCTGCAGGTTTAGCTGAAGGTAAATGAGTCAGACGGAGGAGGGACGGTCTGACCCCCTCTGTTCGAATTATCGAGAGGGTAATTATTTTGCCTGTGATGGAAAAGTCATCTGTTCCACAGCTGTTTCCACTTCATTAAACCCCTGATGTTCCTAAATGGCCTAGTTGGCACCAGAGTCACATCACAGACACATTAAGGCCTCGCTCCCTGGACTGCTGCCCCCCTCTGGTGGCTCGGAGGTCACAGCAGAGCCAGAAACTTTTACAGAACATGTAGGGCAGTGTGTTCTCATTAACATATTTATACAAACACATCAGCAGAGAGAAGACGGAGGTTCAGGGTTAAACTCTCCTCGCTAAAGTTCATGTTTGGGGCTCTCTGATGGGCGGAGACAAACGCCATCACGTGACAAGAACAAGACGTTAAACCGAACCTGAGCAGAGTTGATCCACCCACAGCAGGAGGTCAGTCGTGATCTGTTCAGAGAGACGCCTGTGATTACTATTTCCACGCCCCTGTGTATTCAGCGCTGGTGCCAAATGCAGTGATGTCATTGGTCAGGTCTTTGCATTCACGTGTGAATAAGGCTACATCCACACGTACATGGGTATTTTTGAAATCGCAGCTTCTTCTATGCGTTTGGGTCTTTCGTCCACATGTAAACGCCGTTTTGGATCACTGAAAACAGAGATGTTTAAAAACTCAGTTTTTGTGTTTACGTGCAGACGAGGAAAACTGAGATTTAGTCGCTCAACATCAAAGGTGTGCGCCACGTCATTGTTTACATGAGATGATTTCTACGATGGCAGATAGAGACACTGTTGCTGTTAATCTTACTATGTGCAGTTTTTACACGCTTACATAGACACACGCAGTTACTGTCAGACTGCTTCTGTGCGCCATCTTTGTTTACTCTTTCCCTCCCAGACTTCTAGACCTCTGATTGGCCAACATTTCTACATGTTTATGATTATATCGCATCCTGTTGCTTTGGCATGTTCTCAACAGCATTTGACTTTGTTTTTTTAAGCATAAATGGAAAATCTCAGTTTACATGTACGTGTGGATGTAGCTTAAATCGAGTTTGAGCCGCAATAATAAAATATTTTAAGTCACGAATTATACGCGTCTGGTGTGTGTCCGGCTTTTAGGTCTAGAACAAAGTGCTAGCGTTGAGTGCTAGTGTTCAGTGCTAGTGTTCAGTGCCAGCGTGCAGTGCTAGCGTGCAGTGCTAGCGTGCAGTGCTAGCGTTCAGTGCTAGCGTGCAGTGCTAGCATTGAGTGTGGGAGTAGAAGAGCAGTGTGAACCAGTCCATCTACAAACTGAGACTTCTGTCAGGCAGATAACCCAAAAAGCTTTGTGATGGAGTTAACATCGTCACTGTGACTAATGTAATCTGAATTTAATGCAGTAATATCTTTGGGGAAAAAATGTAGTGTGATTACAGGTCACACCCAGTCCTGGCTAACAGCTTACACCTCCTGAAGGTGCTGTGAGGCGGGCAGCTGTGGCTCAGGGTGGGTGGTTTGACCCCGCCACGTGTTGTTTGCTCTCCGTCTGTGATGAGAGCGCTGCACAGTATCGCACGTCTGGGTTTTGGGAGGTTTTCACTCTGATTAGCAAAGAAACGGCTGAAGTGAAGCTAATGAGGTGTTTTTATCTGTGAAGCCAAGAACACAGAGGTGAGGTTAGTCCTGCTGTGTTAATAGTGGTTCAGATCGTGTGTGTATAATATTCACACAGTAAGGTTAAAGTCTTATTAACATTAAGTTTTTTATATTAAATCAGCAGATAAAGAGATCTCCCATTCGTCAGCGGTGTGCGTGTGTGTCTCTAATCGTCATGTACGTGAACACGTAACGCTCTTTTAACGGAGGAAGTCGTGTTCTTCTTCTCTCGATGTTTTCCTGCAATGAGCCCATTCGCTGCATTAACTCTGACACGTGTGCTGGAGCTGGAATACAATGCATGAAGCTAATGAGCTGTAGCCTACGTCCCTCCCATTAACTCCCATTATCAGCGCCGCTGGGACAAACAACACATATTTATCTTTTGAAAGCATCGAAGCCACCTACCAGAACAATTATCGGACACATATGGAGGGCGAGGGATGACGCCCAATTAGACAAATTGGTTTGTTTTTATTAGCGGGTTCAGTTTCACTCAAATTTATGGCTAACGAGGGAGTAGAGTCCGTAATGTGCAGTGACAGAGGGACTTAACGAGCCCGTGCCTTCGCTGCACCTGTGCTGACTCCACCATCGCCACGGCCGGATGAAGCAGCCGAGAGGACGGCGAGGAAGAAGGAAGGAACCAAACATCACAGTGAAACATACGACTCGGGCTTTCTTCAAGCATAAAGTTTAGACATTCCTGCAAAAAGCCTGTTCACAGTTATGTGTTTGGTGCCATGAAAGCATCGGACGACAACACGCGATGTTAATCCAGAGCCTCGATGCTTCATGTCACCATCACTTATTCACTGAAGACCAGGCCTGCAACGATGTCGACGTATTTGAAACCACGTCTTGTGTTTTTGTAACAGGAAGCTGTGGGGGCAGTATCGCCTCGTCTGCGCTCAATACCAACAAAGAAGAATGCAGCGTGAATGGCACTGTGCCAGAAACGTTTTTAAACTTCTGTAAATAACTTGGTCTATAATATGTGAAATGTCAAATGTATCCCTCATGAAAGATGTCGAGTCTTCTTGAGTCACAAACAACATTTCTGCCAGTTTGTAGCAGCGACGTTGGTTTATCCAGTAAAATGTCTGTCAGAGTCATGTGACCCACAGGCAGCCGGGAAATACAACAAGTATCACAACAGTTCTGTCAAAGTATCTGAAGTGGACAAAAGGAGCGCATGGGTATAATGTCGGTAACACAGAGTTACAAAGATACTTGAAAACAGGTCATTTTAACATAGAACCGCCGGTTCACTAAAGTCTGTTTCCCAACATGAGTAAAGACGTCACACATAAAAACACACCGAGTAACAACACCAGCAAAGCAGGAGGACGGAAGGAACGAATGGAAACTGAGATTTTACAAAATGTGAAAGAATTTCACAGAAATCAAACAAACTCGGTGCAGACTGTGCAAAGTGGAGCTTTCCCTGCACGACCGCTCGACCGCAGTGCACGAGCGTTTAAACGCCGCCGCCCTGGAGCTGTGACGGCGCCTCTGGTGGCTCCGTTTTACAGCGGTGGTGCGTCACGTTGATACCATGTTTATGTTTGTGTTTACAGTAAACAGGAGCAGCTCCACTGGGTTTTTTTTGCTCACATTAATATGACTTCAGGTAGTTAGTCTGTGGGTTGGAGCGTATCAATAACTAATTATGTAAATAATTAGTTAAACAGGATAAGTGGTGTTGAACACCACACCATCTGAGAAACTATCACTATGACAACGTTTCCTTCGAGGCGGAAGGAAACGTTGTAGCAGAAATTTGAAGTTGTTGAAGGAAAGTAAAAACTTTTGATGAATGGATGAGAACAAACTGGGGCCAGCGCAAGCCCTTTTAGCCACGCCCCTTTACCTACATGACAGGAAGTCACCTTTCAGTGAGAGAAATCGGCGCGCACACAGGAGCGACTAAATAAATGCAGTTCTATGAGTTTCTGATTGATGTATTCCCGCCTTTTCTTGTACATTTGGTGTCTCCTCTGCTGATTCCATCAGACGTTAAATTTCCTGCAGCCATAAATCAGCTTCACTCCTTTTACATGTGTCGTATATCTAGCAGCAGAGTAAACAGGCAGCCCTTCAGCTTATACCAAAACATAATTTAACACCAGAGCGTGCTGGAAACTGCTTCCTGCATGACTGTGGTGATATTTATCATTTTCAGAGAGGTAATCATATGTTTTTTTTGCTGATGTGAGTGTCGTCGAGTATTCCTGCTGTAGAGAAAACAGTAATTGTGCTGAGTGCCACTCGTCGCCGGCTCTGTCGGATCTGAATGAATCACCCGGTGACTCACGTTGTATCATCGCGCTGCGAGTTAAGGACCTCGGCTCAGAATGAAGCCGCACAGGTAGGAGAGGAGGAGGGCTTAGCGCCCAGGTTCAGGAGGAGACGTTGAACTGCTCGACATGAACGAGCTCCATTCAAAGCCAAAGAAATGCCGTCGCTCGGCCCAGGTCAGACGCACACTCATTATGCTGTGGAGCATGAAGCTGTGACTGCTGTGTAGCACCATCCTCACAGTCAGACAACGTCCAAATATCTCAGTAATCCGGTACCAGCTGATGGTTTTCACCTGTGCGTGGATCTACGCAGACTGTACCGTGTGAACGTGTGCGTCACGTTGTTCTGACCGACTGCGTCCAGCATCTGACCCGGATCCTTGTGACGCTCCCTCGCTGTGGGTGTTCCCGATCTGTCTGAAGGGAAAAGGCTTTGCTGCTTTCTGTGGCTCACAACTCTTGGACACAGAAGTATCGGAAAAGCATCTCTGACCTATATTCACTGAAGTACGGCAGGCAGAGTGCCGATTCCTTAAAGTGACACCGCATTGGCCACGCTGCATCCATCTTTTATTGCGTCTGCGTGCAGGGAGGACGGACAGTTTCTTTCAGGTCAAAACAAATCGGGCAGGTGTGATTGGCAGGTAGCAGCCGCAGCGTGGAGGCTTTCATCGCACAGGAAGCTCCAGTTTCCTGAGACTGCACGAACAGAGGTTTGATGTCGGCTGACTCTGTTGCGTGTCGCTGGGAGAACTGGCCCTGTAGCGAACGACCACGAGTAACGAATACGAATGAGCGGCTTCGCCAGTATGAGGCAGCGCTGCAGTGAAAACACGATCCTGTGGCGTTATTACAGCTTCTGGTATTGAAGCTGCGCAGGGCTCGTTGTCCATCATCACAGCAGGATGCTCCGCTTCATTAGAGCTGCTAATGTCGTCACCAATGGTGAGACTAATGAGTCATTAACATGAATTTATTGTTTTTAATGAAGTGAGAGACTATAACATACCATTAAGAATACCAACACCTGGACCTTAGTCCATCAGCCTGAGTCGAGGTTCCCCGAAGAATGAGCTGCTTTCAGACACGAAAGAAAATCCCTATGACGGCGTCCCCGGCACACAGGCGGACCTTTTCAGTGCCTGTTGGACTCCACCACAGTCATCCGCTAGCAGGGGCGAGGAGGATGAGGGATGGGAGTCAGCGTGTCCAAGTCTGACGCCGTGGTTCCCTGAGAGGTGGAGCTGGAGCTCTGAGGTGAGCAGGTGTCCTGCCGTCCCATCGCCAGCAGCAGAAAGGAACCTCCTCTGTGCTCAGTTAAACTTTGAGGCAACCCGTGTAGCCCACGAACTTGATGGAGAGAGATTATAAATCTGATCTGGGAGTGAAGTGGAAACCATCCCTGTGGGAAAAAACCACATTGCTGCCACTGCAACATGATGTCATGATGACCAACATCAAGGTCAAGACTCAGACTGTTGGACTGGAAGTGGAGCAGCAACAGAAACAATAAGAAAGCTCAGTGAGCCGTCACTTTAATTCTGCTTTGGTGGAAATGTGCAGGAAATGAGCTGTAAGTAATAAATGATTTCAGACTGTCGGTGCGGGTCAGGGTTGGTTTGAGTCTAAATATGGAACGATGGCACTTTTACAGCTGTGACTCTTCTGCTTCAGCGTCCTCACCTTGCAATACAAAAGACTCTCAAATGGAAATACTGTCTCGGTATTTTCCGGTTTGCTGTTCCAACCAGGTGAAAGTGATGGTTGATGATGATCTGATGGATGTTACGAGGTTACGTCCTGAATGAAGCAGCAGAGAAACAATCAGGTTTCCCCTCCTCGTCTCTTCTGCTGCTCGTCCTAATAATCCAAGACCCCGGGGAGGGAGAGGCTTCCCACCTCATTTCGGGGCCTTTGTGCCTCCTCTCAGCCTGTCGCAGCTGCTTGCCGAGCCTCTTTCTCCTCGCCATCTTTGCTGAGCATAAAGGAATTGCCGCGTTCGACTGGGCCCTCGGAGACGCGCGCGGGTTCATCTATTACGGCCAGAACATCTCCTATGGGCATGGACGGCGCTCGCGCTCTGCTCTGTGTTAGCGGCTGCAGCTGTGGATTAAACAGCTTTGTTTCAGCTTGTTGGTAGTGATGACACATCGGCACACGTTGGGGCTCACATCTATTTAGTTCAGTGCTTCTGAGTGGTTTTTCATCCCCAGGCTTAAACTGAGCAAATTAACTGTCACCACAGGGCAGACTTCTTCAAACACAGACTTAAGCTAAACACTTGTTCCTGTGTTTTCCTTCAATATGTACAGTCGGTACCTCAGTGGATCTACAGGACAGTGAAGACCTGGTGGTTACAAGTACATTTCCTTTCTCAGTTTTCCTTTCATCTGTCATCATAACCTCCAAACAGGTCCGAGGCCGGCAAAGCATCGACTGAAAAGTCGCCATTCTGTAACCAGAAGGTGAAAAACCTTTAGATTCATAAACTTAAAGTCAGGAAGGCACAAAAACCATTAAAGTAATGATACCCTGGTGGTCAGTGTAGGTACTGCTGGTGGGCCACAAGAAAATGAATCCACAATAAATGCATGAAAATGTTAAATGAATAGCAGAGAATGATAATTAATAGAGTTAAAATGTTGGACTGTAGTTCAAAACAGACGTACTGAGAATCAGCCTGTTTGTTTTATTCTGTAATAATTTCATACATTTTCGTATCGTGAATATTCTTAAAGTACACAGAGCTGGGTGCATATTCGATGAATTTTTGCTAAATGTTCAGGGGTCTGTGGCATAAATATATAAAAATGGAAATTACCATTAATACCATCTTATGATGTTGAATATCTGAAATTGAAGTAATAAAACACAGATGTTGGATTATTCCTAATTTATCCAGAATCAAACAGAAAAATGACTCTCTTAGTCTCAGTTACGGTTGCAGTGATGTGTACAGACAGTGTAATCCAGCTGATATTGCAGTAAATCTAAAAACGTCGGCCCACTTGGCGTGCACCAAAGGAAGCGAGGTTTTGAAATTGAGATGGCCGGGGATCATCTGACGCAGGGTGTGGCTGTTTCAAAGGCAATGCTGTCTGTACCAGTTTCAAAATAAAAGCCTTGTAGTGTTTCACTGCAGAGAAACCCTCATTTCACATGTCCGCTCTTAGCTTTTATCCAGTTTTCACTGAGCAGCCTTTACATGTGCTGTGAGATCTGCCTCAGCCGTTTAAACTGAATGTGCACCGAGCTTCCTCAGAGCCCACAAGTACAAAAAAGAGAAATAAATAAATAAAAACGAAAAGGAAAAATTGGTTGGATTAACCAGTAAAATCAGTAAAATCAGTAAAATCAAGTTTAAAGCAGATTCTGCAGACAGGAAATCACATTCAGGTGTTTTTATCTGGTTTCCTGCTGTGTGGTGATGCCTGTATGTGAGGAACAGTGCAACCACAGGTAGGTCCACCTGTCAAAGAGGCCACACCCCTAATAATGTAAAACCTTAAGCCTTAACACAGTGTAAACAGGTGAAGTATGAAGGGAGACGTGATCTCTATAAACATGTTAATTTTAACATGGGGACTGACTCACTGCTGCCTCTGCTGGATGTCAGAGGACCTGCGGCTGACGATCTCTGATTTTCACACGCACTAACTTCCTGTGAAGATTAGCGAGGAGGTTGGATGGTTCAGGGCTGTGGCCGACCAGCTGATGTGAAAAACATTAAAACATTATTTAAGCCGCTGGCTCCTCCTGACAAAGCCAATCAGAGTCTGCCAGTGTCCGCAGCACTGTGAGCGGCGAGCGCCGCGGCGGGCGGCCGGAGGTGATTTGTTGCCTCTTGGCCGTCAGGGAGCCTCCTGCCAGTTTACAGCAGTAAAAAGTCACCGTGGTATTTATGGTGCATTGTTTTCAAATTACTCTCAGTCAAAGGTATAAAAAAGCAGAGAGAGGTCACTGCTGTGTTCGGTCTTCTTCTGCACTGGAGGGCCTCGAGATGCTTGTTTCCATGGATACCATTCAGCTATAACCAGCACATGTAGTGCCAGTTAATTACAGTTCAATACATTGGTTTCATAGTGGAATAATGAACAATTAATTAGTCTAATGCTGGAATATATCAGCAGTAAAAGTACACAAGTTTTACCAGCTTCCTGTAGTGAACGCGTGTCAGATCAGTTCCTGCTGTAGTGCAATTAAAGGATATCCGAGCATCACGCACGAATGCTTGAAGTATAAAGGCCACGAGGGTGAGGAAAGTGTGTCCTCACACCGCTCTGCGCTGGTGTTTGTGTCAGCTCAACAAGCTGCTCGTCATCCGTCCTCCAGGAGTCAAAGATCTCCGGACACGAGGGGCGGGGCCGGAGATCTGCCTCTCACTTCTAGCAGGCGATGTTTTCCTGGCAGAGTGAAGGCGGAAGCAGATTGATGTGCTGCCAGCTCGCCCGCTTGTCGAGTCAAGGTCGTTTCAGTGAGACTGTCCGCCGCTCGTGCAGCTCGTCACGACTGACCCGCTGCTGCTGCTTCACCACCGCTGGGAAAACTCATTTCAGCTCAGTGTGTCAAACATCTGGGCCCCGATACCCCAAAGCGTCCGGACGCCAGCATGACGGCGACAGATTGACTTTGTCCCGCCTCCTGCATGAGGTTCTAACCTTTCAGCATCCAATGATCTGTTTGGGTTCGCTTCACATCGAAGCTTTATGTCATAGGTGTCAAACTCTGGCCCGTGGGCCAAATTTGGCCCGCAGCCTAATTACATTTGGCCCGCGAAGCCATACCAAATGACTATCAGAGCTGGCCTACTGGCATTATACAGCTAATATATATATTGTTTAGTATTAAGCTTTGCTTGTTCCATATTCAGTTTTTCAGCTAAACTTGTCCATAAGAAAAGATTCATTCTTATATCTGGAGGAACAAATATATTTCAATAAATATTAATGTTAGCCCGCGACTTTGTTCCAGTTTTGAATTTTGGCCCACTGTGTGTTTGAGTTTGACACCCCTGCTTTATGTGGACATTTGAACACTTTTTACCAGTTAGGAGCATTTTTATTTACTAATGTTTATGTTTTTGGCAGACGAAAGAACAGATGACCATTAACATCACGTGTGTTACTACGAACATCTCAGACGTGACGAGTAGAGCAGGGCGATATGGCCAAAAATATTTATCATGATATATATTTGAAAATTTGCGATAACGATATAACTGACGATATAATTGATGCGAGACAAAATACAACTCCACAACATTACTAGTGCAAAAAGACAACCTTCCATTTAATTTCACTTAAACAAGCAGCTGTTTTTATGTACATTAAAGCTTTATAAAATGTAACAGTGCAAATGCAAATTCCTTGCTGAAAGTTTAACCAAAAGGCATTTCCAGTAGAAATGGGCTGACATATACTGAGCATAACCATGTATAATATCCACTGAAGTTAAAAAGAGGTGCTTTGCAACATTAAACTGCAGTGTGCAGTACACATTTTTCGGACCATAAGGTGCACAGGATTATAAGGCACATTAAGCGAAACAAAGCAGTCAGATAAATCAAACTTTATTAAACTCATTCTTCTTGCTTCCTCCACTTCTGTACCATTGATTCATTAATGTTGAATTCTCTGGCAGCTGCTCTATTCCCATGTTGTTGCAGTATATTAATGACTAACCTCGTATTGTGGATGGATTATCTCAGTTGTTCTCCTGACTGAAGTTTGGTCCGTTTACAGCATCCTGCCATGCGATTGCATTTGTCTCTAACTATCAGGAACCTTCACGTTAACTTTTATAAGTGGAAAAGTGTTAGTGTTCGTCCTCCAGCTTCACTGTTTATGTTATGCTAACATAGCTGTGTCGCTAGCGATCACGTAGCACATCATTATATACCAGCTAGCCCAACTTCAGTAACCCTACAAACGTCACTGCTGTTTAGTTTCCTGTCTTCATTTATGTTGGAAGTGATAGCAGAGCTGTACGTTTGAATTTTTTCAGAAATCTCTCAGTCAGAACATGCTATATCATGCTTAGGTAACTAGCGAAACTAGCGAGCTAATTTCCGCTAGCTTCCTGCTAACTTCTAACTCCGTTAAATGTAATAAATTTTGTTTTCATGGATGCCTGGAAGTTAAACTTCATAGTTACACCTGGTAAAGCAGCAATGCTGATCGTTTTATTAAAGATGAAAGAATTTAGACAGTTTTTAACTCTCAGTGATGCTGCAGTGTTGTTTGACCTGAAGCATACGGGGTTTAGGACCCAGATTACTCCCAGATTTAAGAGCATCTTAGTCCGACAATAACGACGGCCGCTTGCATGTTCTGCAAAAAAATGTGCTTTGCCGTGTATCTGACGGACAAACACCAAACCAGTTCCACATCACTGAAGTTGCACCATTTTTACAAACCAATTCTGGTTTCACTCAACAATCGGCCATGTGCGTATGAAAACAAAGACACTGCGCATGCGCGTTTTACTCGTATTCTATCGCGATATTTCATTTTCCTATCGTTGCCTAACATTATACCGGTATTACCGTGAACGGTATAATATGGCCCAGCCCTAATGACGAGCACAGCTGCTCCAGAAGGAAGGCCACTGGGCACGAGCTCACAAAGGTGGTGCCCTGTACCTGCACCCTGCATGGATGCTGGTGGATGTTCAGAGCAAACACCAAACTGTGCTTTCCAACCAAGGACTTACGCTTCTCTGTAGGGACGCTCCTGAGCAGAGCCTAATGCTGAGTGTGTATTTAAAAACTGTTCTGCATGAATCAAAGTGTACGTTAAACATTGAACATCCACACCTCCTGATGTGGGTACACGTGTCAGTGTCTCTGACACGGCGGCAGGCGAGCGTTCGTCCAGCAGAACATCAGCTCTCTGTTTAGCGTTGGATCGTGAGATGTTAAAGCTGTTGTAAATTAATAAACTATCAGGTCAGTATTTCTGGCGACTACATCCGTACCCAGCAGCTGGACTGATGGTCCATCCCTCCAAGTGCACTGGCCTGGAAGTTCCTGTAATGGAAACCTTTCACTGAAAAGGTCAAAGGTGGGATAACCACAGTCTGTGTTACTCTTCTGAGGAACGTTCTGTGAGAAACGACGTCCTCGCAGGCCCGCCGTCCTCGCAGGCCCGCCGTCCTCGCAGGCCCGCCGTCCCCGCAGGCCCGCCGTCCTCGCAGGCCCGGCGTCCTCGCCATTAGCTGAGCTGTTTTGGATTCACCGTGGGAGGAATGAAAGCAGCCAGCGTTCAGCGCTCAGCTGCCAGCTCGGCTCAACCCGCTTCACTGATTCACTGAAGCTCTTTGGCCCAGGGTACACAGCTGCTCTGCTTCCTGCTTCTTTTATTGTTGTCCACTTCTTCTGTGCTGAACCACACCAACCCTGCCCTCAGCAGTGGAGAGAAGCTGTAATCTGCGGATCAATACGGCGCACCGGAGACTTTAAACCCTCTCACGGCCGCCTCTGAATTTGTGCTCGTCGATCTGCACGGAGGATGCCGAACGAGGAATGAAAAGAGCACGGCAGAAGCCATTGTCTTCTTTTTTATTACTCCCAACAGATATGCAGAACAATCGCGGAGGACCGAGCCCCGGCTACGTGCTCTAATTAATGATTTCATTATTTCTGAGAGTGGCTGCGCCTCCGTCTGAAGTCCCGGTTTCTTCTTTGTCTCGCTCGCTCATTACACAGTGATGTCATTATAATTTCACCTCTTTCTTCGTCTGCTGCTCTTTCTTTCTTCTTACATAAGAGCCGCAGTTTGATGCTGCACAACAGACACTGAAAGCACCGAGGTTAAATTGAACCAACCGTGCAAACATGGATGCAGCCTTATAGGAATGCACTCATTCACTGTGCCTGCATTGATTCGTCTTGATCGCGTTACTGCGATGATGATCAAAAAGGATCAAAAGTGAATAACGTCAGGCTTTGTTTCAGGAGTTCACTTACATTTTAAGACGTTGATGTTTCACATCAGTTTCAAAAATCCTGCCCAGAGTTTCATTATTGTAACATCATGATGATTAAACTGAACTTATCTTGTGATTCAGGCTATAAAAATGAGAGTTTGTCCCGTAGGACGATTTACAGTTATTAAATACGTACTGTAAGGTAACCATGGCAACCAGCAGAAGCCCAGGTGACGCACCGACACCTGCATCGCTGCCGTGAGGTCACTGGGAAGCCCGTCATAGATCTGCTGCAGCAGATGACTCTGCTCGTCCACTGAGGACGTGTCGTTTTATGAGGACGGAGTTCCTTGCCGAGGAGGTGCTGGCTCTCTGCGGCCTGCTCTCGGTGTTGATGCTTCATGATCTGTCGTTCCTCGGCCGGAGCCTTCAGAGGCACGCCTCCGAAGGCTTGTGGTGAAATGTTGCTCAGGCCGATGCGCCGACGTCTCCCGTGGCGCCATCTTCAGGTCTATTTTGTCTTGTGGGCTTTTTCACTGCGAGCTGATGGATGAATCTCGCTGGCGTGATTCGGCCCTGCGGACGCGACGCCTCGCCGCTTCATCGGGCAGGATTACTCGTCTAACTGGAGAGTAATCTGTTGTGACCTCTGCTCTCACTGCCTTTGCAGGGCACTGTGCAGCATTTTACATTTTTCTGTAATAACTGGCCTGAAAACGTTCACGGTCACAGGGCTTCCTGATCAAGCAGGAAAACAAATGCACACTGCAGGAAGGGACGTGCTCCACTCTTTGTGTAAACACATGAAAACTGGTTTGCAGGATAATTCAGGTTTGAAATGCTGTTGGTTCATTTCCAGATTTGTACTTTTCTCCTGGACCGAACGACGGCAGCTTTGCACGAGTCACAGTTCAAAGAATAATCCTCCTTCATCTCACTCTGAGCCTGCAGCCCATCATCATCCTCATCCTGCAGTTCCTGGATATGTGTGAATGCAGCGAGACGGTGCACTGGTCCACAGACGTGTGGGAGTCATTCCTCAGACCGTGTCATCCTAACATGATTATTGGTGTTGTCCTTATTCAGGACTGGAAATGATTGTTTTACAAAAATACAAAAAAAATGTTGTGCTGACTCATGTCTCAGATTTTACTATAAAAACATGGATTCAGTTTTTTGACTTGTGGTGTGATGCATTCAAACACGCGATGCTGACCAACGTTTGCATGTAAATGCAGAATAAACACATCTGATTTGCTGTAGGCGAACAGGAAGATGAATATCGCGTTACAGTTGTTGTGTGTCCTGGTCCTGCTGTGCATGTAATCAGATTACACGGCGTTATCCCGCTGACACCCAGACAGACAAACGGCTGAATGTAAAGCTGAGTCTCAGCGATGGATTTGAGTGGTGGTGTTTGATTTATTGGTAAACTGTGTGTCTGAGTTACACTCACCTGTGCAGAGTCAGCCAGGTGAGCGCATCAGGAGGAGGCGTGGCTTTTGTTGCCCAACTTAAATTATGGATGTTAATTATTTACGTTAAACAAAGTGTGAATTTGTGTAAAGAGTAAATATTCAGTGAGTCTGTGCGTTTATTATTTTATCCAACTTGAACAGCTGCAGCTCATAAACTCATATTTGTCTCAGCCATGAATACCTGGTTAGCATCACAGGTTCTAGCATCTGTTAACCCAAATCTACTAACTGGTGAAGAATCCACTGACATGTTTTAATGATTGTTTTGGGGGTGCTGATAACGTCTGTGAACCAGCGCCGCTGCAGCAACCTCGTCTCTGTAACGTCGTCCACGCTGCGAGGGCGCGGCGGCTGTGAACTTCTTCATTACACGTGTATGATTTTACAAAAGACTGTGATAAGACCGCGCTGTTCCAACCAGTTAATTCCACACTCGGATCTGTTTGTTGTCTCTTCAGCTGCAATCACGGCTGACACGCAGCCGCCATAATTACACACCTGCTCTGTCTGTCATCGCTTCACCTCGTTATATCATCCTCGCCGGGGGCTCAGCTCCGTCACACTGCTGCTTCTTCTACATGACTTATTCTTCACGCTGCAGAGAAGCGTGCGAGGCAAAGCTCTGACACAACAGGAAGTTAGCTAGCCTAACCGCACAACACTGATGTCAGATGTTCACACCAGCTGCACACCTGAGTGTCAGCACCAAGCTCACCTGGACGCCAGAGCCGGGCCCGTCGTTTAGATTTTCATGGATGGTTCATCACACAGGATTGGAGGCGGCGTAGAGTCGAGGAAGGCGGATTTTGGGAGAAGCGACACGGTCCGGTCACACAGAGTTACAGCGCGAGGAAGAAATCGACATTAGACCTGAAAAGAATGACTGAAGCTGCTCGGTGTGGTTCACACGGTCATCATTGCTGACGTCCATCCGTCACGTTTCTTCAGGCTTGTGTGTGTGCTGGAGGCGGGGCACACCTGGACGGGTCACAGAAAACAAAAACCCGTTCAAACGTAGAGTAAATGTGTCGTATTTGAGCTGTTGCTGGCGCACAGCCTGGCGCTGTTGTGTCAGCGATGATCGACGACGCCCTGACCTTTTCTCGTCGTTACGAGATCTCGTTAGTATCCGACGGCTTTGTCTCGTTCGTGCCGTCAGAATTATGTAACGTCCTCGTTTGGGGGGCAGCGCGGGCGCTGGAAGTGTTTGTAGGCCCGACAGGAAGTGGGCCCACAAAATATTTGAAGAATAAAGGAAAATAAATGATTAAAGAAGAAACAGTCAGAGCTCAAAGTCTGAATATTTTTATTATTGTTTTTATTTAATTTCTACATGTTTTGTTTCTTTTTAAACAAGATCAAATGAAATGACATCTTAACTCGTCGTGTGGTCATTTCCACGTGCTGACGTCACACACGGATGTCTTAAATCACACACCTGATTCACCTGAAGGCATTTATAAGGTAAAGCCCGACAATAACGCAGGACAGAGACGCGAGGGGAGGAGTCCCAGGCGCCGACCGCCGGCTCGCTCTGTGCTACAGCATCGCGTGAACCAATCAGCATTTCTACCTCATAAGACTTTCTGACATTTTTCCATGAAGCTGGCCGTGACGACCTCGCTGCATGTGAGCACGCCACACTCTGACAGAGAGAAACGTGGCAGAGATGGACTCTTACTATTGGATACGAAGGTTAAACAGTAACGTTTAAAATATTTATATTTATTTAGAGATTAAAGGAAAGGATGTGAGTGAGAACTGCTGGGGATAAATAATCCTTCATGGAGGATGTTCTGAGTCCTAAAAACATTTGGACGGTTTTCTGGGCGACGTCCGAGTGTGGAGTCGTTAGTCTGCCAAAGAAACCCTGGAGGACGCAAAGAAATGACTCTGTTTCCAGAGGATTTACATCCATGTGCGGCGCGGACGTTGTTTTAAAGAGTCTCTCACATATTAAGTGAGAGACTTAATATGTGACATATTAAGTGTGCTTCTCACAGCCGAGGACGTCCAATAAACGACCGCCGGCATCGATTCTCAGAGCAGATGTGACATTTTCCAGGAGCGGACGTCTCGCTCGGGAGCAGAAGGTTATTTGAGCTGAACGGTGCCAAAGTGCGAGCTCATCTTCGCTCGTCTCAGAAATGTGTGAGCGCAGTTCGTGCAGGGCCGCTGGTTTAATCCACACGTCCATCTGCAGCCACGTGGCCGTGAAGGACTCGATGCTGACCTTTGAACCCAATATGACTGCAATCCGTTCACCAGAAAACAGAAAACGGGCGTCATCGTGATCCCAGCTCCTCCCAGAAACTCTGAAGGAGCAAACGTTGGAGCCGCCGCGCTGCACAAACACAGACTGCTACCTGTGGAGTGAACAAAGTGTCTGGAATCAGCCTTAATCACAGTTTCAGGAGCTTCAGAGGAACAGAGAGCAGCAGGCCGATGTTACACCTGTGATCCAGACGCACCAACATTAACGCGTGGACCATGAAACACGTCACAGAAATGAGCCGTGTGCCTGCTGTTTGTGCTGCTCTGGTTACTCTGTGCTGATGACAGTTTCCTTTGCCTTTAAATCTGCTGGAATGGGCACATTTTGTATCGTTCAGAAACATTTTGTTAGGCTCCAGTTTGTCACGTGTGACGGTTTGACACCTTCACTGTTCAGGAGATGTTCAGGGACAAACTTAAAATACGTAAAAATACCAAAACTGCTCGTTTACATGTGCACTCAAATAAAAACATGCAAGAGACACAAACAGCAAATAGAAGTGATGCATCGGGTCAAGTTAGAGTGATCAGAGTTATTCCATTTGTCCCTCACAGCCCTGCTACGGTGGCCCTGCAGGGCCAATCCCTGAGTGATGCTTTTTTTTCTGTAATTAATCGCATTACTGGATCAATGGTTGCAATTACATCTTGTCAACTTTATATTTAAGCTGCTTACATTTATATGTAAGCTTGTAACTGACATTTATGCAATTTAATGAAGAAAATGCAGAATAAACAAAGAGTGCTAAATGCTTAAATTCAGAGTATTTGAATCGTTTATGTGAATCTTTTGGCACAGGCTCTCCTGTGAAATACAACTTTTAAAAAACCTATATACTAATAGGTAAGTACACACCAATATATAATATATATTAATGCTGTCAACCAATTACAATGTTATTTCAGGTTCATCACAGGGTTACTGTGGATTAATTTTTAATAATCACGATTAAACATCGTTTTTATTCTATATTAATCACATTTCATGTTGCATGAGCAAACAGGCTCGAGAACAAAGGGAAAATATCCGCATTAACATGTTTATTGAACATCTTGAACATTCAAGTTAACAAAAACCTGTAAGCATGTCTCCTCTCTCTCTGTCACTCTTGGGGAGGCTTCAAGTCCTTGAACGAGGAGCCAAAGCTCTGTAAAGGTTCTCAGTGATATTAACAGGTCTGCAGTTTGTTGCAATCCACTCGGCAACTGCGTCAGTCGATACGTCCGAGGTCGACTCACTGAGTCTCCGATGCTCTGTGACTGGTTTGTCGCAGGCTCGGTGACGTGTTAGCCAAAGTGCTAGCAGCATCCCCGACGGACCTATGCTTTGAGTCCGTGTGATATTTTAAGCTGCAAGTGCTTCAGTGAAAAAAAAATTCCTTCTTGCACAACGTGCATAAGACTCTGTGTCCGTCGACTGGTCCGTCTTATTTTTTGTAATACTCAAATTTCCCATCGAGAGGGCCGATGTGCGTTTATCATCTTCCATATTGAGTTGATTGGTTCAGCTGCCCATCACTACAGACCAACTGCCCATTTGCACATGTGCGAACTTTACATGGACAAACTGCCTGAAATTCAATTCAATTCACTTTTATTTACACAGCGCCAAATCACAACAACAGTCGCCTCAAGGCGCTTTATACTGTAAGGTCGACCCTACAATAATACATACAGAGAAAAACCCAACAATCATATGACCCCCTGTGAGCAGCACTGTGGCGACAGTGGGAAGGAAAAACTCCCTTTGAACAGGAAGAAACCTCCGGCAGAACCAGGCTCAGGGAGGGGCGGGGCCATCTGCTATGATTGGTTGGGGTGAGAGAAGGAAGACAGGATGAAGACATGCTGTGGAAGAGAGACAGAGATTAATAACAGATATGATTCAGTGCAGAGAGGTCTGTTAACACATAGTGAGTGAGAAAGGTGACTGGAAAGGAAAAACTCAATGCATCATGGGAATCCCCCGGCAGCCTACGTCTATTGCAGCATAACTAAGGGAGGATTCAGGGTCACCTGGTCCAGCCCTAACTATATGCTTTAGCAAAAAGGAAAGTTTGAAGCCTAATCTTAAAAGTAGAGATAGTGTCTGTCTCCTGAATCCAAACTGGAAGCTGGTTCCACAGAAGAGGGGCCTGAAAACTGAAGGCTCTGCCTCCCATTCTACTTTTAAATACTCTAGGAACAACAAGTAGGCCTGCAGAGCGAGAGCCAAGTGCTCTAATAGGGTGATATGGTACTACAAGGTCATTAAGATAAGATGGGGCCTGATTATTTAAGACCTTGTATGTGAGGAGCAGGATTTTGAATTCTGCATTTAACAGGGAGCCAATGGAAACTGTCACACTTTAACTTTAAACCATGCTGGCTACACATTTTAGGATAACGTGGTTGTTTTGCTCATGCACAGATTACTTGATGCAAACATTTTAATGTTGTTATTCCATTATGGAACCTTTAGGTTAAAGTGCAAGTAAAAGTGACCCCAGTGTGGAGCTCTGCGGGACCCCTAACAAACGCTTCACGTTTCTCTCTATGGGACAAATATGAATCCACTGATTAGCTCCTTTATAAATATTAAAAAGTACACCTTAGTATCCGACGGCTTTGTCTCGTTCGTGCCGTCAGAATTATGTAACGTCCTCGTTTGGGGGGCAGCGCGGGCGCTGGAAGTGTTTGTGGGCCCGACAGGAAGTGGAGTGTAAACATGGAGCATCTGTATGCAGGCTGCAGCCTGATGCAGTGTTTGGAGGAGGCAGATGGAGAGTGGGAGGACGCTGCAGGAGCAGAGCCGCCTTCGTTCTTCAGAGGAAGTCGGCGGTCCGCGCAGAGGAAACCTTTGTACTGCTGATCAGCAGCAGCTCGGGTCTCGGGCTCGTGATGGTTTATTTCACTGTAACGCAGATTATGTGTTATTGACGATGCTAAAGATAAATGCTGAAGTTTCAGAGTGGCAGAAGTTCTCCTGTCATTCCTCGTGACGCTGGGAATCAAACTTTTCCACCTGAGCGGTCTCAGTTGTCTGAGTTTGGACACGCGTCTTCATCGCAGCCTTCGTCTGTGACACAAACGTCGTATCTGTTCTTCGTCTTCCGCTCGCTCGTGTCATAAACGATGGAGATGCTGGGACCTCCCATCAGCCTGCGGCTGCCTTCGTCTTCCTCGTTGGTGCTGTAACGAGCTTCTCCCGCGAGGCCAAGCTGCCACAGCCTGTTAGAGCGTCCTGACGGCGCTGCTCAGTCCTCCGGGTACCAGCTGCTGACGGTGAAGCTGTCGTCTCCACCAAACCTGTTTCCACCTTCAGTTTCTAATCTCAGTGCAAATCTGCGTCATATTTCAATTTAAAGCAGATTAAAGGCCTCTGTGCGCACCGCTGGTGCTTCCAGATGAGTGAGGTGAATGTCGCTTCATGGACTGAGCTGAATGAGCTCTGATGTGCTTTGGATTCGAGCCGTCGTAATCTCGGCCTCCTGCGGGGGCGCCGGCCTCCTGGCATGAAAGGATGATGGTTAGCAGCTTTGTGGCGCCGCTCTGTTCACGAGCCAAACCCCAGTTACTCACATCGTCCTCTGAGTGAGCGCTGTCGGGATTACACCTGTTTAAACCAACGTCGCCTCCAAAGAGATTCTCCTCTCCTGACCTTTGACCTCTCACTGAACAGAGTAGAAGGTGAGAAGCTGTTCATCTTACAGCGCACAGCAGGAAGCCGTCCTCTTCAGACTCGTCACTGCAAAGAGACTTTAGTGCTTTCAGAATCGAGTCGATCGATTTATAATCATAAAAAACATCAAAGCTTAAAATGATTTGTAAAAACTACTTCCTGGAGGCGTGGCGTGCAGCAGGAAGGACGCCATCAGAGCCCTGCAGATCACATCAATATAGAAAGATTGAATTAAGCTGCAGGAAAATGCTCCTGATTATAAACTCATTGAAGCAGGATTCAGCGGCGTGATCAGTTTATTTCCACCTGAGGCAAACGGCGGGCGTGCGACTCTGATCGGCAGCTTTAAAGGAAGACGGCGGCGAGGAGTCGGACGCTGGGCTGCACTCCTCGTCCCTGTTTGGTGAGGAGCAGCGCCGAGGCAGGCCGACAGATAGTCGGTGTCAGGTTTTCATTTTAAAGCTTTACTCGTCGACCTTCTGCAGCAGCTGCTCTGGTTCATCCAATCACCTGCCAAGTACTTCTACAAACTGCTGTTTCCAAAGGTTTGTGTCCCAGATGGTTCAACGTCTCCGTCATCAGTCACAGAGCCAACTGACTTTAACTGGGCTGAAGCTGTTTTTCACACAGAAAATCACCTTTAAAGTCAGACGGTTTAAAAACTCTGAACCACTGAGACTGAAACTGGATCCTTTTACTGTTTAAAGAAATCAGATAAGAAAACATATAAAAAGTGACGTCATCGTGTTTATTGAATAGATTTATAAACAAAAGAAATGACAAATAATGAAAAACTAAATTTAATGTGTAAAAACGCACGACTGATGATTTTTAAAATTAAGTATTAAAAATGTTAGAATGAAAACAAAAACATGACATGAAAATGTAAACATTTAAAGACTAACAGGATGCAGTCACCCTGTAACAAACTAAACTAAAGGATAAAGACAGAAAACTGCAGAAAGATTTGAAAATAAATAATTAGAAGTCAAATAAAAGAAGATGATAAAAAATCGGAGAACAAACAGAAATAAACAAGTTAATTAAGAAAAAGCTGAAAATGAAAATGTTCTGAACAAGGAGTGAAAGAGTAAATGATAAGAAATGGAAGCAGCGGTTACAGGACGTAACCCTGGTTCTGTGAGTCACAGTGTGGCCTGGGAACATGCTGGAGCAGCTGGGGCTCAAACTACCAACCTTTCAGCAGTTTTGTTGATTGCTGGAAGCTGAAGTTTGTCCGGTCGGCGCTTAATTAACATAAATTGGTTTCAGCTGAAGACAACATGACGACAGCGCCGCCATGCTTTCCTATGATGATGCTACTTGGAGGACGCCGTGTCGCCCCGGGCTTCCTGTTGATGTGGAGCTTAGTGTTGAGACCAAACAGTTCAGCTTTGAATCAGCTTTGCTCATCCAATGAAAAACCACCGCTGCTAATGCTCGTGCTCGGCATTTTCACTAAAGCGCGACTGCACCATGCTGCTCGGCACGAGCCAATGAAAACCTCCACCGGGGGGCGACACCTCTGGGCTCAGTAAACTCTGTCCTGATGAGTTGATGAGTTGAATAAAACATGTTGGTTTATTTTGTGGTCTCGTTGGACCAGGAAGCAGGATGTGGATCTTACACCTTAGCAAACAGCACCTGTGGGTGTGCTGCGTTCGTTAGATGTCAGGTTCCTGGAAGCAACGATGGATTCCGGGTTTGCACTGAGGGAGTTTTTCCGTGGTTGGGCTGTCGGGCTGCACAGCTCATGCTAACCTGACTGTGGCTGACGGCCTTTGGACTTACGTGAAACCAGCGGCGTCTCAGCGATGAGCGTTTCACAGGCTGATGAAGAATTAAAAGATAAACCCGAGTGCAGCTGTGGCAGGCGGACCGAAGAGCAGCTGTGTGAAAATCTGCGAGAGCGGCGTGAACCACAGAGTGACGCAAACCCGTGACCACGAACAGACAGCGCGCCTCTGTGGAAACAGCTGAGCTCAAAGACTCGACGTCAGCAGAGACGCCTCGTCGCTGCACATATCACCGAGACCCTCCTGAAACAAACGCTCATCTGTCCAGATGTTGGAGAGCAGGTTTTAGTGCAGAGAACAGAAGGAGGAGGAAGTAGGAAGGCTGGCTCAACCTAGGAAACCGACTGAGTGGAGGCCGAGGAGCAGCGCCACCTGCTGCCAGCGTCACGAGAACGTCCGCTTTCAGAGAGCGACGAGTTTAAGAAGGATGACGAAAGTTTAACCTCCAAAGAGCCGAACTTCATGGCAGCATTTTTAATTTCTCTTTTTGGGGCTGATTGGGACCTGATAGATGTAAAAACAAAGAATTACCTGATTTTCTCTTTTTTTATACTTGATTTTTGTTTCTGAGAAAAATGAGATCCACATATGAGGACATTCACTTTAAGTTTTGATAGAGCAGTGTCAGTACAACGTCCTCGTAAGTAGAGATCAGGCCCTTGTAGAGCAAAGTTGTGTATTTTGGTCTTGACAACCCAAAATGTGATGTCAACATATGTGGACGCCAGGTTTGAAAACGTAAAAGAAATCCGATGATTAATAAAGGCAATAAAACATTAAGTGAGAAAAACAAAGTAAAATAACAAAAATAATTTACCTGTTATACCAATAATTAAATCAAATAGATGAAAAAAAATTAAAAAATGAAGAAAATATTGATTTAAGAATAAAGTTGGGAAAAGTGTTTTCATAATGAGGTCAATGCACATTTTAATAATTAAAAAAATATGAAAATAAAATCAAAATATTTGAAGAATAAAGGAAAATAAATGATTAAAGAAGAAACAGTCAGAGCTCAAAGTCTGAATATTTTTATTATTGTTTTTATTTAATTTCTACATGTTTTGTTTCTTTTTAAACAAGATCAAATGAAATGACATCTTAACTCGTCGTGTGGTCATTTCCACGTGCTGACGTCACACACGGATGTCTTAAATCACACACCTGATTCACCTGAAGGCATTTATAAGGTAAAGCCCGACAATAACGCAGGACAGAGACGCGAGGGGAGGAGTCCCAGGCGCCGACCGCCGGCTCGCTCTGTGCTACAGCATCGCGTGAACCAATCAGCATTTCTACCTCATAAGACTTTCTGACATTTTTCCATGAAGCTGGCCGTGACGACCTCGCTGCATGTGAGCACGCCACACTCTGACAGAGAGAAACGTGGCAGAGATGGACTCTTACTATTGGATACGAAGGTTAAACAGTAACGTTTAAAATATTTATATTTATTTAGAGATTAAAGGAAAGGATGTGAGTGAGAACTGCTGGGGATAAATAATCCTTCATGGAGGATGTTCTGAGTCCTAAAAACATTTGGACGGTTTTCTGGGCGACGTCCGAGTGTGGAGTCGTTAGTCTGCCAAAGAAACCCTGGAGGACGCAAAGAAATGACTCTGTTTCCAGAGGATTTACATCCATGTGCGGCGCGGACGTTGTTTTAAAGAGTCTCTCACATATTAAGTGAGAGACTTAATATGTGACATATTAAGTGTGCTTCTCACAGCCGAGGACGTCCAATAAACGACCGCCGGCATCGATTCTCAGAGCAGATGTGACATTTTCCAGGAGCGGACGTCTCGCTCGGGAGCAGAAGGTTATTTGAGCTGAACGGTGCCAAAGTGCGAGCTCATCTTCGCTCGTCTCAGAAATGTGTGAGCGCAGTTCGTGCAGGGCCGCTGGTTTAATCCACACGTCCATCTGCAGCCACGTGGCCGTGAAGGACTCGATGCTGACCTTTGAACCCAATATGACTGCAATCCGTTCACCAGAAAACAGAAAACGGGCGTCATCGTGATCCCAGCTCCTCCCAGAAACTCTGAAGGAGCAAACGTTGGAGCCGCCGCGCTGCACAAACACAGACTGCTACCTGTGGAGTGAACAAAGTGTCTGGAATCAGCCTTAATCACAGTTTCAGGAGCTTCAGAGGAACAGAGAGCAGCAGGCCGATGTTACACCTGTGATCCAGACGCACCAACATTAACGCGTGGACCATGAAACACGTCACAGAAATGAGCCGTGTGCCTGCTGTTTGTGCTGCTCTGGTTACTCTGTGCTGATGACAGTTTCCTTTGCCTTTAAATCTGCTGGAATGGGCACATTTTGTATCGTTCAGAAACATTTTGTTAGGCTCCAGTTTGTCACGTGTGACGGTTTGACACCTTCACTGTTCAGGAGATGTTCAGGGACAAACTTAGAAGACGTAAAAATACCAAAACTGCTCATTTACATGTGCACTCAAATAAAAACATGCAAGAGACACAAACAGCAAATAGAAGTGATGCATCGGGTCAAGTTAGAGTGATCAGAGTTATTCCATTTGTCCCTCACAGCCCTGCTACGGTGGCCCTGCAGGGCCAATCCCTGAGTGATGCTTTTTTTCTGTAATTAATCGCATTACTGGATCAATGGTTGCAATTACATCTTGTCAACTTTATATTTAAGCTGCTTACATTTATATGTAAGCTTGTAACTGACATTTATGCAATTTAATGAAGAAAATGCAGAATAAACAAAGAGTGCTAAATGCTTAAATTCAGAGTATTTGAATCGTTTATGTGAATCTTTTGGCACAGGCTCTCCTGTGAAATACAACTTTTAAAAAACCTATATACTAATAGGTAAGTACACACCAATATATAATATATATTAATGCTGTCAACCAATTACAATGTTATTTCAGGTTCATCACAGGGTTACTGTGGATTAATTTTTAATAATCACGATTAAACATCGTTTTTATTCTATATTAATCACATTTCATGTTGCATGAGCAAACAGGCTCGAGAACAAAGGGAAAATATCCGCATTAACATGTTTATTGAACATCTTGAACATTCAAGTTAACAAAAACCTGTAAGCATGTCTCCTCTCTCTCTGTCACTCTTGGGGAGGCTTCAAGTCCTTGAACGAGGAGCCAAAGCTCTGTAAAGGTTCTCAGTGATATTAACAGGTCTGCAGTTTGTTGCAATCCACTCGGCAACTGCGTCAGTCGATACGTCCGAGGTCGACTCACTGAGTCTCCGATGCTCTATGACTGGTTTGTCGCAGGCTCGGTGACGTGTTAGCCAAAGTGCTAGCAGCATCCCCGACGGACCTATGCTTTGAGTCCGTGTGATATTTTAAGCTGCAAGTGCTTCAGTGAAAAAAAAATTCCTTCTTGCACAACGTGCATAAGACTCTGTGTCCGTCGACTGGTCCGTCTTATTTTTTGTAATACTCAAATTTCCCATCGAGAGGGCCGATGTGCGTTTATCATCTTCCATATTGAGTTGATTGGTTCAGCTGCCCATCACTACAGACCAACTGCCCATTTGCACATGTGCGAACTTTACATGGACAAACTGCCTGAAATTCAATTCAATTCACTTTTATTTACACAGCGCCAAATCACAACAACAGTCGCCTCAAGGCGCTTTATACTGTAAGGTCGACCCTACAATAATACATACAGAGAAAAACCCAACAATCATATGACCCCCTGTGAGCAGCACTGTGGCGACAGTGGGAAGGAAAAACTCCCTTTGAACAGGAAGAAACCTCCGGCAGAACCAGGCTCAGGGAGGGGCGGGGCCATCTGCTGTGATTGGTTGGGGTGAGAGAAGGAAGACAGGATGAAGACATGCTGTGGAAGAGAGACAGAGGTTAATAACAGATATGATTCAATGCAGAGAGGTCTGTTAACACATAGTGAGTGAGAAAGGTGACTGGAAAGGAAAAACTCAATGCATCATGGGAATCCCCCGGCAGCCTACGTCTATTGCAGCATAACTAAGGGAGGATTCAGGGTCACCTGGTCCAGCCCTAACTATATGCTTTAGCAAAAAGGAAAGTTTGAATCTTGAAAGTAGAGATAGTGTCTGTCTCCTGAATCCAAACTGGAAGCTGGTTCCACAGAAGAGGGGCCTGAAAACTGAAGGCTCTGCCTCCCATTCTACTTTTAAATACTCTAGGAACAACAAGTAGGCCTGCAGAGCGAGAGCGAAGTGCTCTAATAGGGTGATATGGTACTACAAGGTCATTAAGATAAGATGGGGCCTGATTATTTAAGATCTTGTATGTGAGGAGCAGGATTTTGAATTCTGCATTTAACAGGGAGCCAATGGAAACTGTCACACTTTAACTTTAAACCATGCTGGCTACACATTTTAGGATAACGTGGTTGTTTTGCTCATGCACAGATTACTTGATGCAAACATTTTAATGTTGTTATTCCATTATGGAACCTTTAGGTTAAAGTGCAAGTAAAAGTGACCCCAGTGTGGAGCTCTGCGGGACCCCTAACAAACGCTTCACGTGTCATGGGACAAATATGAATCCACTGATTAGCTCCTTTATAAATATTAAAAAGTGCACCTCGGGTTCCATAATCTGGTCTTTAATCCTCCTTTAGTTTTAGGCGGGCTTCGGGTCAAACACAACGACCCTCTGAAAATGTCACCGTGGACTCGGGGGATAACTGATCGCTGCTTTCTGATGTTTCACCGATCGATTCATCCAAAGCAGGCAGCTGAGCTCTTCTTCTGAGGATAACTGAGATGATATTTTAAGCTTCTCATTTCACACATTTGATGCGTATTAGCTGCTAATAGAGCCGACAGACCTGACATCTGGTTTCTGCAGCAAAAAGAAGTTCATTACTGGAGTCTTTGTGCTTCTGTGTGCATTTAACCTGCAGACACATGTCTGAATGCACACGTGTGCGTTTGGGCCTCGTAGTGGATTAAACCCGACATGGTGTGAGGATGATTCTCTCTGCGGTGCAAAGTCAGGCCGCGGGGGATTATCTGACATTCCCTTAATTTCACAGCAGAAGAAACAATGCCCGTGTTTTTCCACAGCTCAGCTCGGGAATGGCACGCTTCCACTGTGAGCAGCTCGGGGCTCAGGTGGGCGACCACGTGACTCCTTGGAGACTACCACACATGATCATGGAGGTCTGCTGAAGGATCGCCGAAGCTCATGTGTGATGCTTTTAGGCTAATATCAGCGTATTATGGGTGATTCTGCACCCTCTGAATTCTTTGCAGTTTAAATGTGAGCTGAATGTGTTACTAGCTGCTGCACTGTGTGCCACAGACGGACAGATAACAGCTCTGGGTTGTTGTAATGCTGAGGAAAACCTAACGACGGCCGGTTTCTGAGGCAGGTTCTGCAGAGTCGTTTGTAAAGCAGATTTGCATGTTGGACGTGAGCAGTAATAACGATGTGCATCTCGTGTCCGTGTGCTCAGATCTCACTGAGCTGAGAAAGATGATGATGTTTGGAGCAAATTGTGGCAATCGGGGCAAAGCACCATCACTCATCGCCTCCGTGAGATGTGTGTCATTTCAGGCTTTTGCCCCATTGGTGCGATCAGATGGAGCTGAATTATCTGTCAGCGGCTCCTCTCTGCAAAGCAGCCACGAATATAACCACCGGCCGCATCACTGCGAGGCAGAGAGGAACGTGGAGCGGGCAGATTCAGTTTCCTGTGATTTCAGAGCAGATTTTTCTGATGAGTAAGAGCTTCATTATTGATTTAATTGAGTGATTCTAATTAAAGTATTTCAGACAGATAATCAAATGGAGAATAAGAGCGTCACAGCGTGAAACTCAATCCTGTGCTTCTAGTTTTGGTGACATTAGTGGAAACTGCAGCAGCAGATTTGTCAGCGAGTTGAATGCACTCGTGGATGTTCAGACAAATGTCAGCGGATCAGTGTGAGACTGAAGCAAAGCTAAAATCAGACAGATTCTCAGGGAGCTTCTGCACCATCTTTTTGCTCAGATTTCACAGCAGATTTCTGGGCCTCTGTTTGTGCTGATGATATTCTCAGCAAGTGTAAATCACGCTGAATCAGCTGGGTCACATTTGGCTGAGCTGTGACTCAGAGGAGGAGTGAGATTTTAGCACAGACCGTGTGATCCGGATCTTCATCTTCCTCACCGTTTTCCATTTGAAGTGCCATTCGTCAGGAATGCCTTCGGCTGTGTGGGATAATCTGATCCAGCCACAATAAGCTGACGTTTCAGAGCTCGTTTCCTCGACAATGCAGACAGGAAATATGATGGCGCTCTGACCGGAGCGCGCAGTGTTTTCAGATTAAATATTAACGTCCCCTTCAGCCGGCGTTGTTGCCTTCGTGTTGCAGGATGCTGCCTGCGTGAGCTGCTGCGCTCACAGCCACTCAGTCTCCCTTTAGGGACAATTAGCGTTGAACTCGGTCTTATCTTGTCATCTCGTGTTTTCATTAAGCGTGCTGACTCGGCACCAGGTGCCCTCGTTAGGGAGCGTACAGTGACGCTGACGCTCGGCTCACCAGAAGCTCAGCTCGGAGAAAAAGTGAGGGAGCTTCGCCGCGTCCCAGCTCGTACCTGTTTCACTGAGTCACCGCTTCGGGTTCGGAGGAGAGTTTTGGCCTAAAGTCCCGGCGCTTTGCTCCAGAGCGTGAATCATCCTGTCAGCTGTGGTTGCTGTAAGCGCCGCTGAATCTCTCAGCCAGTCGTGCACATCTCTGACCAGCTGCCCCGAGCTGCAGCAACTTCCTGTCAGCAGTGTGAAGAAATGAATTCACGCTCTGTGATTTTGTTCCAATGCAAACCTCTACAGCAGCTACAGGGAGTCAGCTCAGGGTTTGTGTCTGAATCATCTGTGTGAAGACGAAGGTTGCTTTGGTCAATTTTAATGTAAGCTTCATGTACAGTCAGTTTTTACCGACTGTGGGCGCAGCAACATCTGCTTTTGAAACATCTGCGCTGTGCGGCGTTCATGCTGCAGCTGCAGAGTCTCGGGTTTAGACGGAGACGCCAAAGACAGAAAGAGGAGGGGCTCAGATCCATGACGGCCAATGATTAAACACACGACACAGAAACAAAGACCTGCAGCTGACGATGCTAAAGACCCCGATACACTAATGCTGCTGTTAAACAAAGGTGTCAATGATACAAACGCCAGGCTGCAGGTTTCCTTCTACACACACACACACACACACACTGGCCTGCATCACACAGCAGTGGTTCCCATCTCATCATTATTGGATCATCAGCATCGAGCTGCAGCTTTTGAACTTTTATTAGTTTTTATTTGTTTATTGTTTTATTTCTTTATGATGTTCTGACTTTTTATTGTTTTTATGGTGTTTTCTTTATTTTATCATCTTTTCAGTCGTCTGTGAAATGCAGAAACGTGACAGCAGACGTGTCCGAGTGTGTCCTAAAGCTGCACGTGCACAGCAGAGCATCTTAATCTGAAGGTTTACTTCCTGTTTTGTGAAAAGCTTTGCCTCCAGTCCATCTCGATAACTGCACTTTGCATTATTTGGGCAGTTATTTTGTAATTTGCATTATTCGGGCAGTTATTTTGTAAGTGCAGCTTTAATTTTAAAGTCCAACCAAACATAAACATAAACACATGACTAAAAGCAGCTTTGTTTCCACAGTAGGAGACGACTGCATCTGCTTCGAGCTCTGTACTGTTACTGAAGCTTCCCACAGATATCGTTCAGACGTCTTTGCTTAAACCTGATTGGTCAGTGCAGCTCGTACTAAAACAGAAACCATAACCCAAAAGTCTGGTCCCTGTATATTTGCTTTGACAGTCTGAAGATAACTCTGTTATCGCCCAGGGTCAGCTCCTACAAAAACCAGAACTCCTCAACCATTTGGGCCGGAGAGAAACTTCCAACGGTTCCTGAAAGAGGAAACCTGTGTGATACATGAGTTAAACCTGGATAAACATCATAAATATATGAGATGGATTAAAAAGTCTGAGACTCTGTGAACAAGACCAAAGCCTGACCGTTTTACTGCCAGCGTTCATCAGCGGCCCCGTCCTGCCTCTTCGCAGGCCGGCTAATTTGGATGAAGGGTTTAAATTTGTCCCCGAGGAGCAAAATTAGCCAACACCTTTAACTGTACTGCGGCTGATTATGAGCAGTAAACACCAGGGAGGACTTGTTATAGCTGAGACATGCAATACAGAAGAGGCAGGAGGATCCAGAGGATTAGGAGGGAGGGTAATCGAATCCACATCCCCGCCATGCAGTCAGGTGTGCAGACGTCAAACGTTTCAAATCGCTCGACAAATATGAGCAAACACAAAAACTACTTTTAATGTGCAGCTCGGCGGCTGACACGCATCGCTAACACGAAGGTCGCTTCAGCAGCTCAGAGCGCTCGTGACGTGCTTCACAGGAAAATACAGCACAGCAGGAAGAGGACGGCGAGGTTAAACCCGAGGAACACCACAGAGGAGTCGGGGGGACTCTCTTGTTGAGGACGCACAATTAAAAAGTTCAGGAGCTGTTTTGGTTTCTGGGTGAAGCCTGGTGTTAAAGTCCTGCTGAGTTCAACTTGCACGTGTCACCAGGAGTCTGTTCATCACCTTCATGCACGAAGAGGAGGAGGAGGAGCGTTCAGACCAGCGTGGGGGAGTTCAGGTGTCTCAGGGTGTTATTCACCAGTAACAGCACGTTAGCACGAAGGTAAAGCTCCCAATCTATGACCGCGCCCACAGGTGGCGAACGGGTTCAAAGCTACGAGCTTCTTCTGCAGGGTGCCTGCCCTCAGCGCGTGGATGAGGAGCTCAGCACGGTGAGCCGTTAAGTCAGCTAAAAGGTTTCAGAGCTTAGATTTGAACCTGTGTCACAAACTCAGACAAACTGTGCTCATTACCCAATCACACAGACCAGTCTGACTAAAGCTTCATGCAGACGAGCTGCGCAGCAGCACTGACGGGTCGTTTATCTCTCAGACATGTTTGGACTGTTCGCCTGGAGAGGAAGAGGAGGATGAGCGTGTTTAAACAAGGGGACGGTCACAGCGTCTGGTACGTTCCCCTGGGGGGGGTCTAGGCGTTAAGGGGGAAGCAACAAAAGTGACCAGGTCAGAAAAAGGAGTCAGGGAGGCAAAACAGTTAAATTAAAGAGTTTTATTAAAGTAGCTCAACTAAGAGAGACGGACAAGCCGTTATCACCATAAAACACCAACAAAACAAACAAAACTCAGGCGTTGGTCAAATAAAGCAAAAAGTCAAAAGGAAAGCGCAGCTCACTAGCTGGAAACCACACTACACAGCTCACTAGCTGGAAACCACACTACACAGCTCACTAGCTGGACAACACACTACACAGCTCACTAGCTGGACAACACACTACACAGCTCACTAGCTGGACAACACACTACACAGCTCACTAGCTGTACCCACACAAAATGGCACTCTGGCCCAGAGCTCACCCTGCTCTGGGCTTAAATACCCTTAATTGCTGATGGGAGTCAGCTGTACAGGAGGGAAAGGTGGCACCTCAGGCAGGAGGTAGTGGGACACGCCCACACAGGCACCCTCAGGAGAGAGAGAGAGGCCCTGCTAGGGCCGTAACAGCGTCATCCTCCTGACCTGCAGCCCCTCCCCAGCCCGACTCTCCGTGCAATATCATCTCTATATTTCTGCGATATCACAGTGATTTATCTTCTGTGCTCAATGCTGTGAATTAATTATAGATCCCAGCCGTGTGTGTCTGTGTGTGTGTTTTCTATCGTTGTTGCTGCGTTGTGTTCAGAGGAATCCTTCAGACAATCTGGTACACCAAGAACGATGGTGCCAGAGCAGCTGAATGTACGTGAACAAACAGGAAAGTCATTGTCAGGCTTTGTGGGTCGTATCCTCTCACGGCTCTACGAGTCGTTACTTTTCTTCACAGTCCTGAGTTTTAAACACATCAACCAACACGTCCTCGACATCCGAAGCCACCTGACCTGAAGTAATGAGCTGACACAGGCCCACAGAGCGTGTGCAGCTTAACAGCTGATTTTGATTTGGTTTCACTCATCATCTAAAGTCTTTTACTCGACTAAATATCGCAAGATTACAGGTTACACACAGATGATTGAGACATAACGTGTAAAAGTTAGAGTTGCTCGTGTGTGCGCTCTCCTCTTCCTCCAACATGTCGACATCGTGTCACGTTCTCACGCTGAGTGAATGGCAGATAACAGCACCGCGTGAATGTCATCCATCACTCAGACGCAGATACCTGCTAATCAGTAACATCGCCTACAAACTGGAGCTCGGCCCTCGTGGACGGTCTGTGGGCACAGTGACCTCACAGCAGCCGTTACTGGTCAGATGATGTCATTAAAAATGCTCCAGCAGCACAAACACGAGGTCCAGTCCAGTGAGCTGATTGGGTGAGGTAATCACTGAAAACGCTGCGTGTATGAGACGTGATTGAACACACCTGGAGTAAAGCAGACAGCTGTCCAGTGTTTCCTGCATGTTCAGGTACATGGAGGCAGACGGCCTCCGTAACATGTCGGGAAGTTTGGCTAATCGAGGTTCTGACACTCCACGCCGCTCGTATCGGCGGCCTGGTTGTTGTGCGACGAACGCGCTCTTTGTAAGTCTGCGTGTGTGCGCGCTAAACAACTGAAATGGAAATGTGATTGCGCTCACGCATGCAGAGAGAACAATCGACACCTTGGTTTGCATAAAGCGCCCTCATTTGTGGATGCGAGCGGCGCCCGTGCTGTTCAGAGCTGCAGGGATAAACGTTCAGAGGCAATTTCACGTGTCAGTCAGCGACTGCAGGTTAGATCCACACAGGAGCTGCGGTGTGTGCATGAACAGTCAGTCGAACTGGAGTGATGAACACACGCAGGATCAACGTGGACCAGGAGAGGAAAAACAATAAAACGGAGTGCAGAAGAAGAATCCGAGAGGATGATCACGGCACCATTTATTTAACAAATCCTGTTTCGTTTTTGTGTGCCAGAATCCTAAATATGAACCCTGGTGTCATCTGCATGAAGTGGCAAAGCTCCACGAGATGTATGTGCACGTGTTTGATAAAATACTTCACCTGTGTTTCCCTCCACATGTTTAATAAGCACCTTTACGTTTCAGTATAAAAACCTAAACAAGAAGACACAGATGCTGAAAACTAAGATGCATATTTGGAAACATAAACAACCTCGTGGTTTGTGTGTCCTCTGGTTCAGCTACGTCCTTTTTTACGAGTTAAAACAAGCAGTTTTATCCACAGCAGGAAGCTCCGCATGTTTGATTTAGCAGAGTTTTATCACCTGAAACAAACTCCTCCCGGGATTAAACCGGCGATCTTACTCTCGTCATGCAAACGTGTAAATCACTTGACTTTGTAGAATCAGAATAGAAACTGAAAAAGGTGAAAAACAAAAGTTGTGCCAACATCTGAACCGTAAAGTCATGTGATCTTTTCATTGATTAGAAGAAAATAAGAAAACATTCTCCATCAGCTCAGTCCCACGCTGGGCTTTTATCCTGCTGAGCAGCCAATGAACTAATGTCTTGAAAGGTAAACAGACCTCTAAGTAAACAACCGGCCCGCTCCAGCTCCTATAACCAAAGAGGTGGAACGAGGGTTAACACCACCCACTACAGCTTTCAAGCTAACAAGACTCATCCGTTCGTGCTAGCATTAACAGTGCCTGCACACATACACGACACACGCGTGACACATATTCACAGCATCTAGTAAAGACAGACGAAATGATGACAGCAATGAACTGAAGCACACAACATCAGGGTGGGTAAAGATATAATTAGAGTTAGAAATGACTCCGAGCAGGGGAATTGTAGCAAAGGTGAGAGGTCAAAGGTTTACCCCAGATTTATAGGGCTGCACCAAAGAAGAAGGATGAGGAGGGGCTCTAACTACAGGCTTGGAGGTCCTAACATTCAGTACACCAGCAACAGTTTGTGTAATTATAACGACATGTAATTTATGACCTGGTAACACTGCCATCAGGGGCAGACGGTCCAGACAGAGACAGACGTGAGACGGCTCAATGCAAACAGGCACCGTGATGCCAGGCTGTTCACAGTCATTACAGAACAAAGTCATAGCCTTTAGTTTGTTTATTGAACTGAGACAGACAGAAACATCTGTCCAGCTCCGGCTTTCTCATCTTTTACCGGGGAGTCGATGTGATCCCGGCAGAGAGTGACACTGAGCCTGATATCAGGTGGATTCATCTCAGCGGTGATCCACGTCAGCTGTTGCCTTCCAAAGAGGAGAGGAAATCTGACAGTGTGTACACGGAGAATATGTTTTCTGATTTCATGTCTCTGTAAATGGAAATAAGGGGTTTTTTATTTGTATGACGACACAAAGCAAACATCACAAAACAAGTTATTACTCGAGTGTTTCTCACACATTTACTTTACCTGGAAAACTCATTTTAGCGTTTTTCTTTTTCAACGTCTGAACAACGACATCTAGATTTATTTTGAAATCCTCTGAAGCATCCTGCTCATTAACAGTAGCAGCTTCCTGTGTGAGTGGGTGATGTCACCAGCTGCAGGCCTGATGTTAATGTTAACCTCGGTCCAGCTGTGCAGGGAGTGACACTCAGTCGTACCTATAAGCAGCAACGCAGCCGCTGTTATAGAGGAGACGCGGAAAAGGCGAAGACAAAAAATGTTGCAGCTGCTGCTGATTCACTGGACTCGTCTCAGTAAATGTGTGTTCGGTGAGATGTGGGAGGTAGTTTGCAGAAACTTCACTTAAATTACGACCACGGCAGGTTCACACAGAACAACAAACTGTGTAATTATTACAAATGACTCGAGGTCCCCACAAAACGCCGCTCCCACATCTTTCAATCAGAAACATCCTGTCGCGACGAGCACTGCTGGATTCTTATTGCAGAGCTGTGGCGTCACGTGATTCTTGAGGCTAAACGATTCAATCACGGGAGTCTGAGTCTCGCCATCTCGTTAGCGGATCCCGAGATGCCCCCAGTGAGAAGGTCTGACCTGCTTTAACAGCTGTGTGGAGGAGCTGATTAGCAGCCACAGCTGGACTAACGTCGTCCTCACGTGTCGTTTCCGCCGTCTGCTGGTTTCAAACTGTGATGAAACATCCTGAGCGGCTCGCCAGAGGCCGGCTGGTCCGAGGCGTGACAGTCCAATTAAAAGGTGAGGAAATACGATGTGTCAGAGGATGTCTGATGCAGGCCCACTCTGACACCCCCACAGCGCTAATAACCAGTCAAAATGTCCGCCTTGCTGCTCTGCCTCCTCGCCCGCCGCGTCGTGGCTGCTCGCCACGTTTCTTCCCGTCACTTTGCTGACACTTCTCCACCTCTGCTTCCTCTTCCTCATCACACAAAGAAAGGCACAAAGATCACCCGAAAAACACCTGAATGTGATTCTTCTTGCACCAGTAAAAATCCTTCTGACTGCAAATAAAGACTCTGACCAATGACACGGCTGCTCTGTGGTCACCTGTACCAACAGGCTGAGCTCCAGTTTACCGGAATAAAGTTCCAGGATTTTAATTGGATGTTGGATATCTGTGTGCTGCTTGATAACAGAGCTAGCTAGCCTTAGCTTTCCTTGGTCACTCTGGATACAAAATCACCATGGCAACGACCCAAACAGTAGCACCGAATAACCTCGCATGTTTGATGCTCTGGGTTCTCGTGCTGTAAGGCCGAGTGGTCGTCTCCACCCGATGAGGCGTGGATGAAGGTGTGACGGAGGTCGGCTTCTCTCCGATTATTAAACCCGTCTTTCTGCAGACGCTGGTGTCACTTTGTTGCTGCGTTTGTAGCGTCACCTGATCTCCTTTGGCCCAATCACCTTTGGTTTAGGCTGAGGCCTCAGCTGATTGGGGCTGACGTCTGCGACAGGGACTTCCTGTTTCTGCACAGGAATCAGATTTTTGAACGTGTGTTTTTATTGCATAGATGTGATTATACAGCAGCTGTAATGACGGCGATGTTTCTGTGGGAGATGAAGGAAAAGCTTGTCACTCAGACTCTTCCGACTTTAACTTGATGTCTTTGTTGGTGTCAGAAACACAAAAAACTGAACCCTCAGTGTTCTCGCTGTCTCACCCTTCAGCACCTCCTCTTCCTCCTCCCAGGCCCATCATTTTCTCCTCTTCTACCTTTCTCCATGTCTCCTGCCAGACAGCTAAAAACCAGAGGGAACACTGATAGCAGCCTACGCTGTCGGCACGCCGTTACTAAATTGTCACGTGTCTGAAAGAACGACGGCCGCTGCAGCAGAAACAGTCGTTCAGGCTGCTCGTCGTGTCGGAGCGGAGGCCCGAGGAAACAGACAAGAATGCGAGTTAAAACCTCGGCGTGGATTAAAATCGTGTGACGTTCGGTCCTCACGCAGACGAGCTAAACCACCATTTGAATGAATCCTCTCAGCAGGGCCGTCCTTTCACGTCTCAGAGTACTTTCTGGAGAGGTCCACGCGCTCGTAGGCGGCGATGTCAAACTCGCCCGACAGAATCCTTTCAGTTTCCACCGCCGCGCTGCATAATTGAGCTCCCGATACCGACTGCCAGCATTCGCTGTGTGCCAAACCGGTCGCCAGCACAGCGTCACGGTTTTGTGTGGTGACACGGGGAGGGGTGCAGGTGAGGTGGGCGACAATATTTATTCATGCAGGTAGTTCCACACGGAGCTGGGAAGGAACCGACGAACAAAGGCGACAAACCGCCATTAAAAAAACAAAAACATCCTTAAATTCACTCGTAGCGTCTCCACAGCTGTGAGGAAGTCCGCGTCATGGATCAGAGACACGTGGGAGCAAATCCAGTAAGCCTGCAGAAACCAGTCCGACAAACATCAGTCAGTCAGCGTTTTGCACTTCCTGCTCTCGTTTCGAGTCGGTGTGTATCGGCTGCGTGACGCACACCCACACCTGCATGATTAATAATGATGTACACAAACTGTGCAGGGCTTCGTCTTTAGCTTGTAGCCGTTAGCAGAGCACGGTAAGCAGGAGGAAACCTGTTTCTGTTTTACGTGAAGCTCATTTTTGCTCTCGTGTCACACTTTTTGAAGTCACTCGACCTGAGTTACATTTCGAGTAAGTTTCATCAGCTGAGCCTACGCAGCCATGTCCGCTCACTGCTGTCGTAAAAATGGAGGCGGATCAGAATATGAAACGGGGGTTCGCCCGCGTGTGTTCAGTACGTCTGTGGGAGGAGCCACAGATCGAGCCAAAGTGCAGTGTGCGACTGCACGTGTAGGAAACCTGAAACCAGATTTCATGATTAAACATCATCACCTGTTTGTTCCTGAAGGGGCTGAAAATGAAGCTGCTGCGTGACGAGAGAGACACTCAGCACAAACCTGCAGGAGTCGCGTGCATGTGTTGGAGGCATAAAGCCGCCTCCTGCTGAAGGACGCTGCAGGCAGGGACCGTTTACAGGGGGTTGGATCTGCAGCAGCTCTTCTTTGACTCCAGTCACTCTGCTCCATGTTTCTTGTTTTTTGTCACAATCGGGATGATTTTCCGATGGGCACACGCTCACGTCAGGCTTTAGCTTGTTGAGGATGCATCGATGGCGTGGGGATAAGTGGGGAGGGTGTGATTGTGGATGAAAGCTTGAGTCTTGTGGAAACACTTTGTCTCTTTGTTCGAGCAGACGAGCAGGAAGCAGAATTCTGTAATTCTGCGCTATTATATTCAGCTGTCTCACGCTGAAGCGCTGCTTCTTGTGACGATGAGGACATGCATGTATGACGTCTGCGACGTCTGCGTGGGTTCATCAGAACGAGTTCAGAGGTCACGCTTCGTCCTTCAGTGAGGAGACCGGAGCTAAGACCGGCCGTGGACCCAAACCAGAGAAACCTCAGGGTTAGCGTGAGCTCACCTCTCAGCATAAACGGGTCACAGGTTAGCCACATGCTAACTAAGCGCGTCACCTTCTTACATGTCTCCTGTTACAAGATTGGAGAGGCTGAAGAGGTGAAAGCGGTGGGCGAGTGACGAGTCTTTAATACGTCTACGGACAAAAACCAAAGACTTTAAAGTCAGCTGGTGAACACATCACAGCCTGAGGGTTTTCTCAGGTCTTCTGTTTCCTTCTGTATCCATAGAAAGCATTTTATGGTTGTGCTTGTAGTTTTGTAAATCTTTGTAATCTGGTGTTTCTTACAGATTCTTCGTGTTTCTGCTAACACGGTGTCGCTGCTTCCTTCTGTGATATCGGATCCTGTTTCGTTTAGTTGTCGTCTGTCTTATTTCCTTTGTCATGGTCTTAGTGTCAGCTGTGCCCTGGTGTTTCCACGCTGTATCTCCTGTGTCTATTTAAAGATGACGTCTGCACCTGTTCTCTGACTGCCCTCCTGTTGCCCTCCCTTGTGTGGGCTCTGCTGCCTTTTGGTTCCCTGCAGCACCTTAATAAAGAGCCTGGTCTCACAGGTGCACACAGGTGTGCTGCTTTCATTCCAGGGTGTTCAAGCATTTATGGAAGCTGCTGTTTCTTTAGGTCCAGTCTGGATTCGAGCGTCCGTCTGTTTGCTCTCGTGTGCACTGACTCGTGCTCGTGCACATTAATACCCGGCGGTCCTGTAGGAGTCGTCGGGTTGGCGAATCATTTTGCTGCTCTCGCCACAGTTTGAATCAAACGTGGTAAATAGAGTGTCAGTTAAACACAGCAGCGACTCGAGGTGCTTTATACTATAAATAACACAATAACAGACGTCACAAAATAAGCTGTTAATGAAACACCGCCTGGTCTGAGTTGTTAGTCCATCAAAGCGTTTGAATAATGTCCCAAATTTGGTTCTAAGCCAAACATTTTTAGGTGTTATAGAAGGCGAGGTGTAATGGTGCATGGCTGTGAATGTTTTCCTGTGATAAATGCAGACTGAAGCTCGGTTCTCCTCTTCCTCGGCCCCTTAAGCCCATTAGCAGCGAGGCGCTGAACGCTGTGACGCCGACCGATCGGGTATTTCTGGGTTTGGGAGAAGCTGAGTCAGCTGGCTGAGACTGCGTTTCTTTGAAAGACTGGAACATCTCTGCGACGGCACGAACACATTTCTGTCTGAACAGGTTACAGAGCCATAAATATGTGGACTCGTGTGTTTGAGGGCCGACGAGCGGCTGCAGTAAGAACGTCTCACGCTGCGACCGACGTGTGAAAAACAACATGTCCTGTCCCTGTGTAAAACACGCCGTGGCTCTCATTAAAGACACATTCAGGCGCCGCCGGTGTCCTGACCTCTTGTTTTACAAGCTGTCATCCGGTGAAACACGGAAACGACAAATTTAAATGAAGCGTCGTCTCCGCGCGACACCTGCTGCGAGTAGGAGTCCTCATTAATGTATCGCTGACATTAATAGTGATGAAATATTCTGCAGCACCATCTGGCAGGCTGTAAGTCGTGCATCAGAGCGGAGGGACGGCGCTCTAACGTGTTTATTAACGTGACAGCGACACGTATGTTGGAGCGGCTCTCTGACAGGCTGACAGGACGACTCCAACCGTCAACACCGCTCTTACCTCTGCCGGGACAATCTGGCGTCCCGTGGCCCTCGTGGGGCTGCTCCAGCTGCGTCGTGGACCTGATGGTGGTCAGAGAGACCAAACCCGGCCTGAGACATGTCTGCAGTAAGCGAGACGGTGCGCTGCCATCAGAAACACATCCATCGCCCTTTTCTGTGAGCGTGCGGGTTCACACGTCTGACCCGTGACAGGTGGTAAAGAGCACTTATGTATATGTGGGGATTGTTTGCAGGAAGTATCCTGGTCCATTTGATCCCCTCTGGCTCGGGCTGTTTGCCTCCTCTCGCACTGACCCAGCGTTTCACCGCAGCAGTCAGAGGGGGGATGAATAATTTAGCTGTGGTGGGCTGCCTGGCCAGCACCGCCGCCGCTAACCCACATAGCAGCGCTCTCAGTGGGCTGCCATCAGTGTGGGTTTGGCTGGAAGGGACAGACCTGCTGTGACAGCCAGTAAACAATTAATGGTCCTCGTGTGGGGAAAGGCTCTGCTGATAAACCCAGGACTGAGCTGTGGACGCCTTTGTTATAAAAATAACTTCATTCATAGCAGATGGTAGAAACGGTGTTAAGAAATAAAGGAGCAGATAAATGGAGCGAGTCAGCTTTAAGCTGAATGTTTTCATGTTTCTGCTCTTTGAACTTTGAACTTTTGTGTTTGTAACCTGTCGTGTTTTTGTCCACGGGGGAAAATGCGACACGATCACTTTCTGGGTGGCTGAGGACACGCCTCTCTGTTCTCATCAGTGGGGTTAGCAGGAAGTTGAATCAAGTCAGGAGGAGAGGGCGGGACTTCCTGGACCAATCAGCTCGATAAGTGATGAAGACCAGCACCCTGCCCTCCTCCTCCCCCCGAGTCGGGCTGCAGCAGCAGTCGTTAGCAGTAGCTGCAGGCTCTCCTGGCAAATCCTTGCAGCTCAGGCTGAAGCAGAGAAAATGGCCAACACGAGACGTGTTCAGAGCTGACAGGCGAGCGTCGGGCCGAGGCTCGCCATAAATTACCTGCGATTGTGAGAGCCTTACAGATTCAATCTGAGCAGACGGACCAGCGCCGCCTCGCCGGTTAGATATTTATGAGCCGACATCTGCCACGCAGACCGTGAAAACACAGCCGATGCTGGATCAGCTGATCCGTCCCTGATCTCGGAGACGGAGACGATTAACCGCCGGAGTGCGCACACTTCCACCAGCATCAGGGCCTCACAGCTCAGAGCAGGAAATCAATGCTCACTTCCTGTCCTGGTTCTAACTGGAGCGTGACTGTCTGTGATGTCTGGGAGGTTTCCTCGTGACTCAGCTGGTCTCCTGACCATGAAGTGATGATGTCATAACATGTCATTTCATAACGTTTCCTGTTCAGATGCATCTAATTACACTTAAGAAGAAATGAGGCAACGGCGTCAATGACATGAAGGTTCATTCTTGTAGATGTGTGGCGTGGAGGCTCGCTGGCGTCTCCTCGTGTTCCAGTCACCGTGGTTTTCGTGGGGTTGTCTTTTCCCTCCTGCTGCAGCCTGCATGCTGCTCCGGGCTGATCTGAACTTCTCTCAACATTAAGACTCTCAGCTTTCTCCTCGCCCACGACGCAAAGCAAAGAGTCCGCGGGTCAGAGGCTCCTGAGGATCGGCTCGGGGGGCTCGGAGGGTTAGGGAGCTCCTCTGCAAACCTCCGAGCAGCCGCAGGGAAGTGCTCAGCTTCTCCCATCGAGCTGCAGAAAGAAGAGGAGAAATTTACTGCGTGCTCAGTCTGCTCCACCCACGGCACATTTCTACACAAGAAGTGTGGAAAAATATCCCCAAGCTCGAGGCAGCAACCTCGAGAAAGGCACAGATTTACATCTATCTACAACTCACCTGTTTCAGTTATATTAAATTATTATTATTAGGGGCGTGGCCTCTCTGACCGACAGGTGGTTACCGTGCTAACAGACCGAGCGGCTGCAGGGCGGCTGAGTGTCGGCGCGGCAACGCGCTGAATGAATGAGAGGTCGTCCTAAACGAGCGTGTGCAGGCGGCGTTGCGGCAGATCGTTGCTGCTCCTGTGCGACGTGATGATTGATATTCAGATGATTGGTGCGTCTGCTGTGCGTGCCCCTCTCTGCTCTCACACTGGCTCGGCAGGTTTTCCATTTACAGCCTGATATAAAATTTATAGCCGCTGAGATCGGATAGTCGCTCTCAGTAACACGGTTAGAGTCTGTGTTCGCTGGACGCCGTGGTAACAGGAGAGGCGGGGTTAAAGAACGCAGGTCTGCTTGTTATCCCACATTTAAAGAAGTGAGCTGAATACGACGACGATGATGATGGTGATGATGGTAAATTAGCTTTAAAGCATCAGACGAACTCCTGGAGCCCGACTCTGACCTGTGGAGTCAGGCTTCACCTGAAGGTCTGCTCACGTGTAACACGGGCGCTGCTTTTAGACGTCTGTGTGGTTGTTTGTGAGCATTTGCTGTTCTTGAGTAAACAGAGTTCCTGGTATCCTGGTGTGTTTCTCCGTCCCCGTGAGCAGGACGAAGCCTGTGATGGCTGAGGCCCCTCCTCTCGCTCTGCATGTTGACGGCAGCACGTTTCAGACTGGAGGTTGTTCCTCCCCGGCTGTAAAGTAAATGTGGAGGAGACGGATTAATAAGCAGTCTTATGGAAATGTGTTCACCCTCGGCTCATTAAAACGTACAGGTGGCCTCGTCGTGTCAGGGCCCCTCACAAACAAACCGACCTCCACCCTCGATCCGGTCTAATAAATGCAGGCGCGGAGCAGGAATCACATTTAGCTGCTTGTTAATGCACCACCTCGGCGCTCCGCGGCCTGCCGAGTGATTAATGCTGAGGCGACGCATTCCTGGGAAACACCTGCTCTCTGTCCAGGTGAGCTGTCGTAGAAGCATCGCGCTATCAGAGCTGCAGCGAGGAGACGCATCCTGCTAATGAAACTGTCCAATTAACTCCAGCAGCGGGAAAGCGTGCTGTCGGGGAACAGTCACACATGGACAGCAGTGAGAGGTGTGGAAACTCACAGGTGGATTAAAGTTTCACCGACTCTGAGTAAACGTTTGAGAGGATTTCCCACACACAGCTCAGGTGGGTTTAAACCATTAGACTACCTCATGCAGGGCGCCGTTTTATTGGATTAGCACAAACCACACTTGTAGCTGCTTGGTACATAATATATCATATATCTGAACGGTTTGTTCAGCACTGAGACCAAAAACTGAGAAACAAGTTCAGCTTGTGAAAGTAAATGGACAGCGTGAGCCTGAAGAACCACAAATCTGTCCAAATACTTGTGTGAAAACGTCTCGTAGTCTGTCTCGGGTAGCGTCGCCGTCGTGTCAGCGATGCGGACAGTTTGCTCTGTGCTGCTGTCACAGGTCAGGATCAGTGAAGCCTAAAGAGGAGAAATCGATAAAAGTGACCTGACGCGGCCGCGGTTCATCCGACGCTCGTGACAAACGGTGCTGTCGGCGATTAACTCGCCACGCAGGCATCATTAGTACATGAAGTTAAGATCATTAAGAGAAACCAGCGACCAGTCAAATCATGAATGACTGAATGGATGCACATATTTGTTGGTAGTCAACGATTTGACTAAAGCCACAAAGGGCTGCTTTTTATGAAAACAGCACTTAGGAAGAGAAATAAAAGTCGGTTTTTTTCATGTGCATCCGTCCCATCCATGCACTTTTTTCCATGACTTTGATGTTTTGAGGAGCTCGAGTCCTGCAGAGGGCTGTGAGACACGTCCTCTCCCCCTGAAGGTTGAGACTCCCGGTCCAGTAACCTTCTCTCTATGAGCCGATCCGCTCACATTCATCGGCTGCTATTATTATGAGTGCATTCGGTGGATGCAGCAGTTCGTCTTCGTCTCCACCTGCTCCTCTCTGCTGGTATAAATAGATCAGTTGGAGCTCAGCATCTTTCCCGAGCTTCCACCGGGACATTCCTCATTTAACTGCAAGGAATTAGCATATTAGCGCCACTTTAGAGCCAATCCCGGGCCGCGATGCTGCCAAGCCTCGTCCTGCTTCCACAGGAGTGGAGCCAAAGCAGGCGTCCAAGAGAGATGGAGGGAGCGGAGGAGATCAGAGAGCGCCACGTCTTCCATCTTCAGCCAGCTCACACATCCACCCACCGCTCTCCTCTTTTAGCATCCCTCGTCCTCCGCCTCCCCGCGCTGTGATGAGCGGGGAGAACAAAGGCCTGGAATTCCCTGGGATGGAGGAAAGTGGCTGCGGGCGAGCCGCCAGCCTTCACTTTGAGCTGCTTCTGCCCTGCTGGGAGAGGAAGCGGGTCGTTCAGCGCGAGCTTGTTGGGCTCGAAGGTTGATCTGAACGCCGTCTTCATTCTCACGACGCCAGGAGACTTCCTGTTAGCCGCGCACATCTCAACTGTCTCCCCCGCAGCCTCTCAGCGGGCTGCTTCGTGTCTCGTCGGCCTTCAGCTCAGCACAAAGAGAGAGAGCGACTTGAGGGGGATCAGTTTGTGGGCTTCTGCTTTTTAAGGCATCCTCATGGTCAGGAGCGGCCCGGTGACTCCGCCTCCATCACGCCGTGTGTTATTACTTTGACACTTTGCAGATTTTTGAACGTGTGCAGGATCGATGTCGCGTGTGATCGTGGGGCGCTCCACACCGATTCAGATTTAAGTAAATGATCGATGAGTCCCGCCTCCTCTGAGGACGACCCTCCTCACTGGCCTGTCGCTCGCCCTCCTCATCGTCTCCGTGATAAATTAAAAGTATTAATGGGGCCGCTAATGAGGTAATTAGTTTGTTGAATTAATGGTTAGCTAATGTTTTCGTTCCTGACAGCACACCAGGTGGACCCGGTGGGTGGTATTAATATTAAATCTGTGTTTTTGAACATGAAGGAGAGGCCCAGCTGCTGCCTCGCCTCGCAGACACGCTGCTTCCTGATAAACACAAACTTCAGCTGCCAAACGTGGAAAAGGTGAGAACACCGGTCGACCTCTGAAAATGAAAGCACGCAGAAGCATCACGGTGAAGGCAGAGGCTTCACTATCTTCTGTATTTGTTTTAGTTTCCTTCAGTTACTCAATGTGAGCGCGTGCGACAGATGACCCGGGAGGGCGAGCGTGGCGAGCTCGTTTGTGCAAAGACTTTGCAGGTTTGTTCTGAACCACAATGAGCTGCAGTTCTCACCAGAATGACATCATGACTATCAGAAACACAAACGCCAGCTTGTGCGAGCGTGTCGACGCACTTCCTTTAAAGGAGCGACACAAACAGCTTGCATCCTGCTGCTGTGACGCTGCGTTCGTCTTCTGCGTGGACGAGGCCCAAAGCTCTTCCGTGGTCATTCTCGTCCTTCTCCAACAGGTATTATGTGCCAGCTGGCCCAGCTTCACTAACCCCGCCCCCTCCTGCAGAGCAGGCACACGGATCGCTTCACTGGAGCTGAAAGAGTTTGGACGCCTCAGGCTTTGATTGATTTTAGGACTGAGGAGGATTTGGACTCCTTTGTGCTTGATGAGGTCGGAATGAGCAAGCAGACTGGAAGAAGTTTGGTCTGGGGCGTGTCCTCGGGGCGGATGGCGAGCGCGGGGATTCACGCTCTGTATTAGAAACTGTGCTAAGAGAGAAACGACAGAGAACTGTGTCTTGCATCGTCTCATTTCAGACCCACGTTTCTCAGCCCCGTTCCATCACTCGTGAACCTGCGGCGGGCTGGGGGTGTAATAAGCGGCGACAGGCACGGTACCAGCTTAATGTGTCCTCGGAGCTCGCCTGTCGAGTGAGGCGAGCCACCGAGGGTGGATTCATTGCTGCGAGGAGCAGCTATCTCTGTGAAACACGCCCGGCGCCGAGCCCAGCGACATTTAGAAAGGGCTGCAGAGAGCTGGACGCCGCGGCGAGGGGCGTTTGTGTGAGAGAGCGATACCGAGAGGCTGGAGCTCGTCCACTCACGCTCAAGTGTTTGACTGCTGCTTTTAGCAGAGCGAGGCTGAGTGCAGCCTGCCCGAGCGGCGAAAACAAGATGAATGAACGAGCGGCCGTTTGTCCGTGATTGCTGAATGGGCTCTGGGCAGGCGGCGAGGAGTCGAGCACTCGGGTTTGGCAGAAAGATGTTCAGACGGGAGGAGAGGCTGAGGGGGTGGAGTAAGGCAGAGAGAGCCGAGGGAACATTAAAGTCATCAGTGAGCTCGTGTTTCACCTAAAACACGTGCCGAGTCGTACCTGTGTCTCACCTGTTCAGCCACGCCCCCGAAACTCAGAGCAGCAGAAATAATCAGGTGAAGCTCAGATTCGATGATGATGATTCGATGATATCAGCAAGAACGTCATGAATCAGAGATGCTTCAGACTTATTTATGAGTCGGCACAAACGGCTCTGAATCAGGAAAAACCCTAAACACACAAATAGAAACGATAAAAATGACAAAATGACCAGAGAGCCGCTTCAGCGGGGGTGGAACCGGATCTCGGACGTGACCGCACCCAAACAATGAAGACGCTCAAAGTTTGCTTAGACATTTTTATTGCATCTCGTCATGTTCCCGTGTTTCCATGATCGCCTCGCCCTTATTTTGAAAGTTCCCGTTAACCTGTGAGCAGACTCCTGGTGTCAGACTGTCAGTGGATGATGTTCAGGCTCCGGGCCGTGGCGTCCTGATGTGGACCCTCTGAGGTGCTGAAGCCTTCCTCTCAGCCGTCAGCTGGGCTGAGCTCGGCTGGAAGTGTACCATTCAATTAGGTGAGGTCACTGAAAATTTAATTGGCAGCGAGGTCATTATTTCAGCGGCCGCGGACGGCTCGCCTCGCATCCCTCTCCTCCAGAATATTCTTCTTCTAATGACCCACCTCCTCCTCCTCTTCGGTTGTAGGTGACAGCGAGGTGAGGATGGAGGGCGCAGTAGGACAAACGAATTAACAGCATGAGATTAAAGAGAGGAGCATGCCTGATGAATTATGCAAGCACGAGTCCTGACCGGACTTAATGGGGCCGCTGTGTGGAACGAGGCTTTTAATGTGAAAGCATCTGAGGAGTGTGTGTCTTTGCATGAATTAATCAGTTACATTTAAATAAGTGTCGGGTTACGTGTTTCATGAATTAAACACGTTTGGAGCCGAGACCTCGCTCACCTTCAACAGCCCGTGGGCCGATGTCGCCGCCCACCGCCGCTCTCCTGCTCCCGCCATCGAGCCACACACGCTAACATTAACTGAGAGTCCGGTAATCGGTAACATCACCAGATGAGATGCACGCCAACATGGATTCTTCTTGTAGTTGTAGCTGCTGCTGATTGTTTTCATCTCTTGTGACTTGTGTTTTGGCTCTTTGTGGTCTTTAATGTCTCATGACCTTAGCTGTTGTCTCTTTGCAGTCCTGTTGTGTGTCTTTGTGTCTCGTTTTGGTCTAACATTAGCTTGGGTTGGTGTGATAACGGCGGCACACACAGAGCGGTGTTAAACGGTTTCAAACGCACTCTCTGGTCTGTAGGACGAGGCTCATAAACCGTGTGGCGCAGGTACCCCGCTTCCACCTCGCCGGCCTACTTAATCAGAGAAATGTCAGCGCCTTCACTCGCTGCTCCACTTTCATCCACGTTTTTATGGCGCCAAATTAGATCCTCGCTGATGAGGACTTAAAAAAGCCAGCAGGCGGAGAACCGGCAAGAAACAGAGAGGGGCGAGGAAGATTAGAGGAGGGAGAGGAAGAGGAGGATGAAGGGATGGAGGCTGAGTCAGTCGGTCTGTCAGACTCCTGCTGGAGGTGAATCACAGTCAAGCTGAATGCTGATGGTTTACAAATAAAGTGATAATAACAGTGCTCACACACACAGTGAGTCAGGAAGTGAAAGTGTTCTGCAGCTCGTTGTTTCTGCTTCATTTAGCCGTCCGTCAGCAGGCTGGAAGAAACAGTGTGTTGATGAATGCGTGCACGGTCCCGTGTGTGTGTGTGTGTGTGTTGCCTGATCGCACAAAATGAGCGGCTGTAATGAAATCTGTGATTGCTGCACCGTAGGCGAGCAGGGTCATTGTAATTAAGTGTGATTAGGAGGCAGCGTTTCTCGTTCTCCACCTCTGATTCACTCACAGAGGGGCGACTGCACCGCCTCTCCTCCCACATATGATACGTGTGCACGAACGTGTGCACGAACGTGTGCACGGGCCTCATACGCCTCGGGTAGAGCGACGGATAAGAAGAGATGTGAAGTGACATGGAAATAACTGTCTTTGCAGCAGACGTGTAGTTAACCCAAGTTTGTGCAGAGAAAACAGAAGGAGGGACTTTTATTTTGAAAAGTCAAAATATATAGGGTCTGATTGGCCGCAGTTCTTACAGTTAGCCTCTTAAAATCCACGTTAGCTGATTAGGGGAGGGGCTACCTTTTGTATATACCACTATGGTGACCTGGTGCTCAGCAATTATAGACCTGGAGGTCTTTATGTTGTCCTCCTCGCTCTGCTCTTTGTAAATTTTATGTCTTGTGTTGTGTTACGTGTGTTTGTCGTGTGTTTGTGTCATTGCATGTCAGACAGCTATGAGCACAAACATGGACGCGTCTGCATTAAAGGTCTGAGACTGAATAAAGAAAGCTAAACCCTGGAAGTAGACTGGCTTTCTCATTTCATCAGAGGTCAAAGGTCGGTGGATTTAGCAGCTGTGTTTTAGGATTATGTTGCTATGCTGCAGTGTGCTGTAAGCAACTGTTTACAGGGATTTAAAGGCAAACTTCCAGGGACTGCGTGACACTGACAGCCCCTCAGCACAGTAACAGCTCTTTGATACTGAAATAACTGAGCTGTGACCAACATGGCTGCAGCTGTTCTTCCTCTCTGCTTTCAAGATCAGGCTTCAAACTTTCCTTTTTGCTAAAGCATATAGTTAGGGCTGGACCAGGTGACCCTGACTCCTCCCTTAGTTATGCTGCAATAGACGTAGGCTGCCGGGGGATTCCCATAATGCATTGGGTGTTTCTTCTTCACTCACTATGTGTTAACAGACCTCTCTGCATTGAATCATATCTGTTATTAACCTCTGTCTCTCTTCCACAGCATGTCTTTATCCTGTCTTCCTTCTCTCACCCCAACCAATCACAGCAGATGGCCCCGCCCCTCCCTGAGCCTGGTTCTGCTGGAGGTTTCTTCCTGTTAAAAGGGAGTTTTTCCTTCCCGCTGTCGCCAAAGTGCTGCTCATAGGGGGTCATATGATTGTTGGGTTTTTCTCTGTATGTGTTATTGCAGGGTCGACCTTACAATATAAAGCACCCTGAGGCGACTGTTGTTGTGATTTGGCGCTGTGTAAATAACATTGAAATGAAATGTGAACAGGAAGTGGAATCATGTAGTGGAGAAAGCAGAGGCATTTTTATCGTCAGCTGGATTTTGAGTGGATACGAGATGTTCCCAGTGATTCGTGGAAATTAGCCGTCAGATCAAATTATCTCTGAGACCCTCGACGGGGTTCCAGCGTCGCCGCTCTGGGCCTTAAGTAAAGATCATATCCTTCAGCCACAGTCTTTAAAACACAAACGGCTGGCTACAGGAGCCCGCTGGGCCCAATTCAGAAGGATGGATTGTTTTATTTTCAGGGAGAATATCATCTGTTTTACCCTCTAAATGTGCTGTTATCACAGGCACGGCACATCCTGTTGAGACCTGTGAGTGAGGACTGTGTTATCTCGCTGCTGCAGCTCAGGGAAACATGTCGCCTGGTTTTAGCCTGAAATACAGCAGCTCTGTTCATTAGCGCGTCGCGAGCTTTTGACTTCCTGTGTTTGTTCCGGGTCTCAGTTTATTTGAGGCCCTTCTCTGTTTGCCGAGAGGCTGCAGAGGATTTTTCTGTCAGTCACAGAAGGATTTGAGTGATGTGGTGTGTTTGTCATGCAGGGACTCTGCTGAGGAACTTTCCAACAACACAGTTTTAGTCTTTAATCATTGGCTTTTGGTCAAGATGACAAAAACCGTACAGACTGATCAGAGGGGAAACCGACAAAACTAACAAATGTTCAAAGTGTTACTGTGAGCAGAGAGAAACATGGTCGACACCAGTGCAGCAGTGACTAAAACACTTTGACCATGACGGCCTTCGCTGTGGTGAGCCGACGATCTCAACGACTGTGACCGCTGATTACTCACAGGCGTCGCCACTACGAGGAGATGCAGCGGCTCCGCCCCGCACCATGACAGAAACCTAACGAGTCGGGCTTGCTGATTTGACGACTGCGTTGGTGCCAGCTGTTGTTGTGTGTGTGGTTTTATTTTGTTGACGAGTGATGTGCTGAGGATCGGTGCAGGGCTTCCCGGAGCATCGCACTGATCCACTGACAGCTGTCTGCACGTCCACGGCGAGGGCGAGCTGCTCACACAGGATTCAGTTACTTTTACAAGCAGCAGAGATGTGAGACTCTGGAGGAGATGAAGATCCTCGGCGTGTGACTCTCAGAATAAAACGCTGAAATGGTCAGTCTGAACACGCTGACATGAAACACATCATTTTAGATTCGGTTTGATCTGCTGAGGATGAGCACGCCGCTCAGAGAGAAATCCCTCTGCGTCTGCACGATGACGCTCTCCAGCACGTCCAATGTGCCGATTCAGTTCAGAGAGCCGCCGCTGCAGCAGATGCGGCCCGCTGGGTAATAATGGAGGGTGAAGGAATCTGTCAGAGACGCGAGAACAGCGAGGAGATGGTGACGCTCTCACACTCAAACAGTGTTTAATGGATCTAATTCATGTTCAGCGCTGCCCCGTTTTTAATTAGAAACTCTGGACGGGCCGGACGGCGTGCAGACGGAGCGCGCTCACAAATCTCACATGCTCATAAATGTCTTATTTTTATATGAGGCAAAGATCAAATTCAGCTTCTTCTTCTGATACATTCATGGAAACCTCCATCTGGGGTCTCCGCCGCCTGTTTGTTTTGACCTCTGACCCCCTGGAGGTTCAGGTCTCACACGGAGGCTCGCAGCGGCGCCGTCCTCCCACACAAGCGCTCGTTAATAGACATCAGTGACGAGCAGAAGGTCAGTAAATCCGAGTCCTCTGCCGTCGTCACAGCGCATTAATGTCAGATGGGAATGCCAGCGTGTAGGATCATCGCTGCCTCTGATTGGCTGTTTCGTTTTCCTGTCAGGGCTGCCGATCGATGCTTCAGCTCTCCCGTCATCTCTCTCCTCGCCTCAGAGGCGTGGACCGTCCTCGCCTCCCAGCTCACCTCGCCGTCTCAGATCAATGCTGGCCGAGTTTTATTGAAGCCGGCAGGGGGCGAAGAGGAAGTCCACAGGAAGTCCAGTCATGTTGATGTGATCCATACAAAGCGATTCACACTTCATAATAATCCTTCTTTGTCTTATTCTGGGCCTTGTAACCGGAAGGTCGCTGGTTCGATCCCTGGGCTCTCTGTCCTGGTCGTTGTGTCCTTGGGCAAGACACTTCACCTACCGCCTACTGGTGTTGGCCAGAGGGGCCGATGGCGTGATACGGCAGCCTGGCTTCTGTCAGTCTGTCCCAGGGCAGCTGTGGCTACACCTGTAGCTGCCTCCACCAGTGTGTGAATGTGAGAGTGAATGAATAGTGGCATTGTAAAGCGCTATATAAATGCAATCCAATCCATTTGAGCCGTAAAACAAACGTGTTCAGCACCTCATGTTCACAACTCCTGTTCAGACTTCTTCAGTACAAAAACGATCAATAACTCCAGTTTTTATTAGCGGCTGAACAACAGAACCAATCAGCGTTAATATTAATGAGACCTCGTTAACCTGCAGCTCAGGCTGATGAACAGCCGAGCAGCAGAAGGTCCTAAAAGCTCGTGAAAACATCTAAACATGTTAATAAAAGCTTTGAATATTGTAACAGTAATAAAATGTGGTAAAAGTGGTTTTATAACTCTTATTTACATATATATAATTATCACAATGTGACATATACACCATAAAATGTTAAGAAAAGCATGAATTTACTTTATAATTTACCAGCAGATAAATACACATATATGTAATCATTTATAAGGGAACAGTCAAACACGGTCACACCATCTTATCATCAGAGCAACAGGAAAAGCTCACGCCATAAGTGATCACATGACGGCGTCAGGTTGAAGCTTACATGAAGTCGTTTTTCGAGATGACACGTGAACATCTGGCCTGTTTTTATGTTCAGCGTGCGCTCGTGTTGTTTTGGTTCATGCTGCAGACTCATCTCGCCATCATACAGATGTTTATAATAATCACCTGTCCAGTCATTCCCGAAGAATCCTTCTGCGTCACCTCCACGCTCCCCTCCTAACATCCCCTGTTTCCTTCCACTCTCCTCCTGCAGATCCCTCAGATCAGCTACGCCTCCACGGCGCCAGAGCTGAGCGACGACCGGCGGTACGACTTCTTCTCTCGGGTGGTCCCTCCGGACAGCTTCCAGGCTCAGGCCATGGTGGACATCGTCAAGACCATGGGCTGGAACTACGTCTCCACGGTGGCGTCAGAGGGCAGTTACGGCGAGAAGGGCGTGGATGCCTTCATGCAGCTCTCCAGAGAGGCGGGTAAGGTCTGCACG
>NC_137936.1:40001687-40029663 GCF_963969265.1 Rhamphochromis sp. 'chilingali'
GTTATTCTCTGAGTCAGCAGGCCTGTGAAGACAAACGCTGCCAGGTATTTGTTTTCCAGAGTGCTGACCGAATAACGGCTCCTTAATACCGAACTCTGAACTGGCAGCTCGCAGCGAGAGGACCAACGCTCGCCGATATCTGCCTCCGGGAGCTCTTGGGGAAATTTCTCCCCCGCAGCTGCTGTTTGTTTCACTTTAAATTTCATCTCCGGGTCTCAGTCTGTGTAAAATCCATCTGACCTCGCAGATCTGCAGATTTGATAAACGTGCAGCGGCTCAGGAGCAGATCTGCGATTGCTTTTGTGATTCACAGTCAGCTGTGTCGCACCTTCATTTGCATTCACACAGTCAGCTGTGATTTCCACACTAATACGTTTTCGTTTGAAAACATCTTTTTCTCTCCGTTTTGGCTTTCCATCCACACTCAGACGGCGTTTTGAAAACGCTCTCCAAAGCGGATGCATTTGAAAACGCTGTTTTGGCGTCGCAGTGTGGACGGCAAGAACGGAGCCTTTCGGAAACGATGACGCATTTTAGCCATGTGATGCAGTCATGTGACCAATTCAACTAAGACGGCAGACGTACTGTACAGCAGCAGTTTCGTTTGCTCTCAATTGTGACGGCCCTAATAAAGATTAATATCAGTTTGTAAGTGCTCCAGATAGCTACAGATAACAGTCGATGCTTTTCCTCGACATTTCATCGCAACTTTTCAAAGAGCAGGAAAGAAAAGGTCGAATCGTCCTACGTTTCACGTGTACACAGGAAGATTTCCAGTGTGGATGAAAAGGATTGAAAACGATAGTGTGGACGTGGAGCGTTCTTAGACGAAAACACCGTTTTCAAATTTATCCGGATTAGTGTAGACGCAGCCTTAAACACTTTCATTGTCATTTATTCGAGACAGACCGCTGTCACGACATCCTGGGGAAAAATCACGATCATCATATCTTTAAAAAAATGTCAAGTACTGAAAAGCGAAGTCTTGGTAAGAACCAGCAGGGGGAGACTCCTTGCCGTTGCACTGCAGAGCGCCCCCTTGTGTTTTTGCTCTGTAACTGTCAGCCAATACCTCGCACATTCCCGCCTCTTGTCCTCCTTGAATTTTGACGTTTGTCTTCTTGTGTGGTCGGTGACACTTTGTAATCACCGCGCTTAATAAAGTGTAAAACCTGTAATCTGTTCTGTGTATAAACCTGGCTGATGTATATGATATAAGCTGTGGTCAAAGGTTTGGACAGCAGGTCCATCACAGGCTGATAACAGCCTGCAGCTGTCTGTGGGCAGGTGGCAGGCGCACTGCTGTAGCTCCATGTAACAACAGTAACAACAGCTTCATATGCAGGAAGCTCGATGAGTTGGATTCTTCCTCAGGAGCTCGTTCCTGGTGTTTCGAGGCTCCACTCGTCTCCTCCGTGGTTTTAATGGTCGTAGAAGTTTTTCTATTCAGTGATTTATGTCCGTGTGTCCTTCAGAGATCAGCGGACAGACTCAATGTTTTTATTTCCATCATTCAGACCGAAACCCAGAGCAGCGCTCACGGGGAGATTGTCTGAATGAAGACGTGTCTTTGTTTCCTGCCGTGCTTTCTGAAAGCCTCCTTCATGCGTCTAATGTTCTGTCTCCTTCCAGCAATCATTGTCGTCTCTGCTGCCTGATGATTTTTTTCCTGTTGACGGTTCATCTGCTTCCTGTTTGTATCCGTCCAATTATTTTTTTGCACCCTTACAGTTTGAGCAGTCGGTGTTAAAAGGACTGTTTCTCCCACACTCGTCTTCAAATTACTGCTCAGGTGTGGCTCTTCAATGTAGTGTTCATTTCTTTATTTATAACGGATGCAGTGAAGCAGGGAGCCTGAAAAACATCCGGATGATTCTGGTCTGACAATAATTGTCCTGAAAGCTCCACAAGAAATGATTTGGATAATAACAGGAGTGTTGGACATGTGACTTAAAACAGCATCTACAATATAAAAAACAAGTTAGAAGTTCATCTTCAAAAAAGATGGTGTGTGCAGTTATTTCATTGTTGTTCCAATGAGTTAATTAAATACATTAAATATTCCTAAATATCATTTTTTAATTCTACGTAAGCTTTGCATTTTCTTGGAAAATAACTAACTGTGTCATCTGCATTTAGATGTTTCCAAACCTTCAGGAGCGACTGTAAGTGGATGTGTTCTGAGCAAACTAGGGGAGCAGCAGAGAACTGGTGTTTGTGCAGAAACCAGAAGAAAGTTTCTGGAAGAAATGAAATAAACATGAAAAGCAATGAAATGAACTCCAAACGTCTGATGTGTGCTGACACCATGCAAAAACGTTCATTCACTTTATGTAGCAATAACTGTGATGGTAGACTTTGCATTCGTCTGATTTAACATTATCTTTGTTATCAGTGTTTTTCAAATTGTGCATACGTTTCCATGACACTGACATTTTCCTCTCTATAAGGCATAAATCATTTAATTTCCTCAAAAATCGTCAGTGTGCCTTATGTATGAATTCTGGTTGTGTTTACTGACCTCGAACCGATTTTATGTGGTACACGGCGCTCAAACATCTGTCAAAACTGTTTTAATGCGACTTTGCTAAGCTACAAAGCCGCACCGCTTGATGGATTGTTGGAGCATTACGGCTACTGTAGTCAGGAGCCTCGCAGAGGAATCTGGGTCCTAAACTCCATCCGTTTCAGGTCCCAAAGTCAAATGAACACTGCAGCATCACTGAGATGATCTTTACTAAAATGATCAGTGTTGCTGCTTTACCAGGTGTAACAATTAAGTTTAACATCCAGGCATCCATGAAAACAGAATTTATTACATTTAACGAAGGTAGAAGTTAGCAGGAAGTTAACAGGAAGTTAGCTCGCTAGCTTCCACCTAAACATGATATAGCATGTTCTGACTGAGAGATTTCTGAAAAGATTCAAACGTACAGCTCTGCTATCACTTCCAACATAAATGAAGACAGAAAACTAAACAGCAGTGACGTTTGTAGGGTTACTGAAGTTGGGCTAGCTGCTATATAATGATGTGCTACGTGTGGCTAGCGACACAGCTATGTTAGCATAACATTAGCACAGTGAAGCTGGAGGATGAACGCTAACTTTTTTCCACTCGATAAAAGTTAACATGAGGGTTCCTGATGGTTAGAGACAAATGCAATCACATGGCAGGATGCTGTAAACGGACCAAACTTCAGTCAGGAGGACAACTGAGATAATCCATCCACAATACCAGGTTAGTCATTAATATACTGCAACAACATGGGAACAGAGCAGCTGCTAGAGAATTCAACATTAATGAATCAATGGTACAGAAGTGGAGGAAGAAAGAAGAATGAGTTGAGTGAAGTTTGACTTATCTGACTGTTTTGTTTTGCTTAATGCGCCTTATAGTCTGAAAAACACGGTAAAGTGAAAATGTCCTTGTTTAAGGTTTGTTGAACAGGTAACCTTCACGATTTGTGGTTCACCGTTTAAGTACTGAGACAATCAAATTCAATAACAGTTTTGATATTTGTCCACGTTTTCATCTAAAACCAGTCATGTCAGGATAAAAGAAAGAGTGCAGATGTAACAGGCTTGTTTCTGCGTTGTGAAAGGTAAAAGAAAGAAAGACCTCCAAGTAAATAACTCGCTCACTCCAGCTCCTGTGACCAAATACAAACAGTGGGGAAGAGGGTTAGCGCAACCCACCACAACTCCCAAGCTAGCCAGAATAATATATTCATGCTAGCACTAATGGCACCTAAAACACATTTGTGGCACACACTATTCTGCCCTCACTGATACACTGGATACAGTTATGCAGATAGATAAACTCCTCGACAACTGACAGGTGTATCGTCCCTTTTATTGACGCTGCCTTCAATTATCAACGGAGTGAAACTACAAACAGAAGGAATAAGCAATATTCAGTCTATATATTCACACGATAATGCAAATCAGTTGGCTAAACTAGCTAACATTGGAAAGAAAGTAAATCTGAATACAGTACACCTTTAACCATAAAAGTGCATAAATAATAGCAAATATAGTTGCATTAACTCTTGTTCAACTTAAATACAAGCGATGCTTTCTGTAAAACAACGAAGAGGATGGATGCAGATGTTTATCTGAACAACATGCTGAGTCAGTCTTTTCTCAAAGTGTGCTGCATTACTAACTCTACAGCTAATAACAAACAAATCTTGGCATGAAAGAACTGTAGCGACTCTTGCTGGTGGGAAGAAGAACTACACCAGCACACACACATACTACACATTTATAGCATCTAACGAAAAACACGGAACAATGATGACAATAATTGAACTGAAATCGCAATCAGAAACATCAGGGTGGCTAAATATGAATTATATGTGTGTTGTACAGGGTCTGGAAAGAAATGACACCAACCTCTCCCACAGGGGAACTGTAGAAAAGGGGAGAGGCCAAAGGGGTACCCCGTATTTATAGGATTGCACCAAAGAAGAAGAATGAGGGGCTCTAACTGACAATGACTGTAACTACAGGCTTGAAGGTCCTAACAGTCAGGTATAAAGAACACATTTTGTGTAATTATTACAATATGTAATCTATGACCGGGTTCCACAGACAGTGAATGGATGCAGAGCAGAAATCAGTTTATTACAAGCTTACCTTAAATAAATGTCTGCTACTGGAGTTTGCTGAATAATGAGTTGTGCTGTCTGCGTGCACATGTTGCTGAACCTCCATAAAAATGGTGTAAATAGATCAATTTTGATGAACAGCACAAACGTTTCTGCTCAGCCTGAAGTTCCCCTCAAATAAACTGTTGATATCTGCCTTTAAAGCTTAATGACTTTACCTGTTCATGTGTTTATCTCATTTATACAGTCGTAATTGTTGTTCTTGGTGTGTGTAGTTTATGAATGGGATGGATTTTAAATGTTGCTTGTCTCCAGGCTGGCGCAGTGTGGAGGTTACATTTGGTACTGCCCGCTGTTTTGTACTTATGGCTTTCACATGCACTCGTGTGTGTGGATGTGATGCTGGAGAAGAAGCAGACTGTGTCAGCACTGAGCTGAGAGCTGAAACTGTGGGAATGCAGATTAAGCGAAGAATGATTGACAGCTCCATGGTCCAAAACAATAATCCTGCCGAGTCCATCAGCCTCTCCGGCTGTCTGCTCTCAGTTTCTTCCCCCCGTTTTTGTCAGCCTTGTGTTTCTTGTATCAGAGACGTGAGCTCAGAGATGTTTGGATAACAAACATGTAAATGGAGGCTTTGCTTGTTTTCTGAGGGTATCCCTGCACCTCGTGATGTCCGTCTCATTTCTCTGGGTTTTCTTCTGTGAACTCCACAATGTTTGCAGGGTGAAAATGTGGATCTGATTATTTTAGATTCTGATCGTTGTTCTCCCCGAGTGGGTCCTGAGTGTGAATGGATGTGTGTGTCTCTGTGTTAGCCATGTGCAAGTGTACCCTGCTTTTTGTGACCCTGAGTCACAAGTGGAAGAGGATGGATGGATGGGTGGGTGGATGGATAGGTGGGTGGATAGGTGGATGGATGGGTGTATGGATGGATGCGTGGATGGATGGATAGATGGATGGTTGGGTAGACGGGTGGGTGGGTAGATGGGTGGGTGGATGGGTGGATGGGTGGATGGATGCGTGGATGGATGGGTGGGTAGACGGGTGGATGGATGCGTGGATGGATGGGTGGCTAGACGGGTGAGTGGATGGATGGATGGATGCGTGGGTGGATGGATGGATGGATGGATGGATGGATGGATGCATGGATGGATGGGTGGGTGGGTGGTGGATGGATGCATGGATGGATGGATGGATGCGTGAATGGATGGGTGGATGGATGGGTGGGTGGATGGGTGGATGGATGGGTGTATGGATGGATGCGTGGATGGATGGATAGATGGATGGGTGGGAAGACGGATGGGTGGGTGGATGGATGGATGGATGGGTGGATGGATGCGTGGATGGATGGGTGGCTAGATGGGTGGATGGATGCATGGATGGATGGATGTGTGGATGGATGGATGCGTGAATGGGTGGGTGGATGGATGAGTGGGTGGGTGGATGTATGCGTGGATGGGTGGGTGGATGGATGGATGGATGGATGGATGGATGGGTGGGTAGATGGATGGGTGGGTAGACGGGTGGGTGGGTGGATGGATGGATGGATGGATGGATGGATGGATGGATGGGTGGGTAGACGGGTGGGTGGGTGGGTGGATGTATGCGTGGATGGGTGGGTGGATGGATGGATGGATGGGTGGATAGATGGTGGGTGGGTAGATGGTGGGTGATGACGAGGGTGAAATGTGTGGGACTGGGCTGAACTATAAGCTGTGTTTTGTTCTTTAATGATAATGATTTGCTATCATGTGACTGAGTGAATCCACGAATCCTTTGATTTCATAGAAACAGTTCAAAGTGCTGCAGTGGAAACAGTCGTGTCATCTGCATACAGGTGTTTCTGCACCTCCATCAGAGGCTCCGTGGCAGCTGCTCTCCTCCACCCCCTCCTCTCTGCTGGTCTGAGCGTTCATTAGTCTGCAGAGATACGAGCTGCAGCTAAGCAGTTAATGCAGCATCCGATCTGCCTGTTTGATTACCTGGGAATCCCGGAAGGCATCCATCAGCCGGTTATGAGCTTCATCTTCTGCCGCAGGCTCTGAGCAGCGCCACCGCTGCACTCATCGCCACGGTGACGACTTAAAGGATAGAAATGAAAAGAGAGGCGGGTTTTACTTCATCACGGCACATCGTGTTGCCCGGGGAACGATGGCACGTCTGAAGTTATTCAGGGAGAGATCTGTCAGACGTTGAGCAGCGTGCTTCACGGGCCGGAATAATGTTTTCTCAGCCGATCAGACAGCCATTCATCACCAAACCTCTGCTCGCTGCTAAATATTCCACTCTGTCGAGGCCCATCCATCCTTCCTCTTATGTTTCCCCATCGCACCGACACTGACGGAGCTGCTCTCCACACTTCTCTCCTCAATTAGTTCCAGATTTGATGCCGAGCATTTTTAAGAAAGTCAGCATGAACATCTGAAGCTGGAGTGTTCAGGTGAGCTGCAGTCGGTAACGCCTGAAGACGCTGCGCTTTGGTTTTGGTGCACACCGGATCGATTTCATGTAAGACAAAAAGCATAAAGTGTTAGACATCCATATAAAAATAGAATTATTCACTTGTTTAAAACATCCTTTTCATACCTCATAACATGATTGAATTTAAGGATTTAAATGATTTGATTATGTCAGGTGTGAGACATGTTGGTGAGATAATAAACCATCCATTCATTTTCCATTCGGCTGTTCACGCTCTGACTTACAACCAATTTACCATCACCCAGCACCCAGCATGCTCTTCTTTGGACTGTGGGAGAGGACCCTCGCTCACGGGGGGAGAACATCCACACAGAGCACGAGCCGGCTGCAGGATTTGTCAGGACGGTCCCGGAGCCACCACAGCACCGGCTCTCCCGGTGGAATAATGAGGTCGTGGTTTGTTCTCGAGCGCTGCGGAGCTGTAACGTCGGTGCTTCATTAAAGTAAAATAAATCTCACAGATTAAAACGATGACTCGATGAACGATGAATCCGATGACTCGGCCGCTGCTTACGTACCTCACTCGTGGATTCCTCACTGAAGCTCTTCCACTATCTCTCTGCATCTGCTGCGTCTCCAGGCCAAAGAGCAGAGATAGAGCAGACCCTGTACAATCAGCCCGCTCACGCCTCTGATAAGCTAAGAGGCTTAAAATGGGAGTCAAAGGAGTGGAACTGGGATGAAGTGATCCGGAGCGTCTCAGGGCAGGAGCACTTCCTGTTTGGACACGCGTTAAACTATCCTGACCTGTGATTCAGCGCCTCGTGCCGTTAATCTCAAGCAACAGATTCAGAGCTCAAAGAAGGAAATGAATCAATATAATCAATAAATGATTGAAATTTATGTCCGTCGAGGAATTGTTGTGTAATAAACCACGAGAAGGAGGCAGAGGCGTGTCGGTGAGCTCATCACGCCGCTGACAACGCCTGCTCGTCCAGAGAGACAGTGCTGAGCGCAGGGCGGGGCCGGTGTGATGTCAGCAGAGCTGTGGGATAAAGGTTCGCTTTATTCTGTCATCGACCCCTCTGACCCTGTGAATGCCCCGGCTCCACCTCGCAGCGCGGTGACATTTAAAGAAGCTCTGATATCGCCATAGAGCGCTTCACTGTCTTTGTTCGCCGTGACCGGCGCTCATCCACCTGCCTACACTCGCGTTTCCAGTCTGAGTCAGACTCATTTCCCAGTAACACATGAATGTTTCTGGGCGCTGTAATCAGCGAAGCTCTGACACAAACCGTCCTGACTGAAGCGTAGCAGCAGGTGAAGCGTCCTGCTGACGCCTAACAGCCGGGGCCAGTCGCCGCTGACCCGCTGCTGCTGAGCCCATCGGCACTAGAAATACTAGTTAGTTAAATATTATTTTGTTAATGTATAATAACACTTTTACCCACAGCTACAGCTCTGAGAGACGCCCTTTAATTTTGGAATAGACCTTAAATAAAGTGAATAGCTGTGATAAATCTGACTAAACTAATAAATGAGGTCAAATAAAAGGAGCTGAAAGGGAAAAATGAAGCCAAACCACAGAACTAAAAATCTAAGTAAAATAAAATATCAGCTAATTACATCAAAATGTTAAATATTCAATAATTAATTAAATATAAACTGAATATTATAAAACAAAAAAAACAAAGTAAAATAAAACAGGAACGTCTGAATAAAGTTCATTAAAACACTGATGAAGATGACGTGAACATGAGATGCTGACAGACGCCGTCCCGAGGCCCAGCACAGTTTTGCTTTCTGATGTGCTCAGACATGTTTGTGGATCACAGAAACACGGATCGATCCTGGTTATCAGGGCGTCCCGTGGAAGAAAAACACCATCCAGGTTTGAGGGTTTCTGAGCGCTGCCGACTCTCTGCCCTCCTGCAGTGGCACAAATTTCCAACAAATAGATTAGAAATAATTAGATAAGGAATAATTAGATTAGGAATAATTCTAGCAAATTATGTAGATCCAATTAAAGCAGGATAAACCTGCAGCTACTGGAGTGGAGCAGCTGCCTCAGTGGAGCTCCAGCATTAATGAAACAGCAGAAATCACTTAAAGACGGAGTCTCCACGTGAGCCCAGAAACCTGCGCTCACAAAGAAAGAAGTCGGAGTCACAGAAACACGAACACTGACAAACCTCACAGGAAAAATCCACAGTTCACACAGACCGCCGTCAGCTCCTCTCAGGGTCAACTCACAGACTCACGTCAATGAACCGTTTGGACTCCTCGACGTTTGTTGTTACGAGCAAAGAAATGTACACACACACACACACACACACACACACACACACACACACACACACACTGTCCAGTAATCGTGCACACACACACACACACACACACACACACTGTCCAGTAATCGTGCACACACACACACACACACACACACACACTGTCCAGTAATCGTGCACACACACAGACACACACACACACACACACACTGTCCAGTAATCGTGCACACACACACACACAGACACACACACACACACACACACTGTCCAGTAATCGTGCACACACACACACAGACACACACACACACACACACACATTGTCCAGTAATCGTGCACACACACACACACACACACACACACACACACACACACACACACACTGTCCAGTAATCGTGCACACACACACACACACACACACACACACACACACACACACACACACACACACACTGTCCAGTAATCGTGCACACACACATACACACACACACACACACACACACACACACACACTGTCCAGTAATCGTGCACACACACACACACACACACACACACACACACACACACACACACACACACACACTGTCCAGTAATCGTGCACACACACACACACACACACACACACACACACACACTGTCCAGTAATCGTGCACACACACATACACACACACACACACACACACACACACACACTGTCCAGTAATCGTGCACACACACACACACACACACACACACACACACACACACACACACTGTCCAGTAATCGTGCACACACACACACACACACACACACACACACACACACACTGTCCAGTAATCGTGCACACACACACACACTGTCCAGTAATCGTGCACACACAGACACACACACACAGATAGTGTTGTGTAGACGTTGTGTTTTATCTGTGATGTTTTATTTTTGCTCGTTAATGGAACAAAAAGCTTAAACCTGCAGAGCTGAAGCTGCAGTTCCTGTAGCGTCCAGCAGAGGCTCCAGCAGTGTGTGAGTGCCCATAGACTCCTGTGTTAAAGTCAGCCTGTTTTGGTCTCCGTGGATCAGCTCCCCTTCATAGCAGGAGCCCAGAGAGCTGTGATAAAGCTGCAGTGACCTCAGCAGCGTCCTCATCGTTACTGTGTACACACGGCAGTCTGAAGCGTGTTACCGTGAAGCCTCCGTCCAGTCTGATGTATGACACTCACTCATAATTTCCCCGAGCGCCGTCTGCCACGGGCAACATCCCGTCTGCACAATATGAAGCCAATTTTAGCAGGAATGAAAAGAGGATGGGATTTTCAGTGTGAGCACGCCGTCCCGAATTGATCCCTTCGCTCAAACAGCAGTAAATGTCAGCGAGGAGCCGCAGCTCCAACTACAATATTTAATAATTTTATTTATTTTATATCAGCCGAGCTGTGGGCCATCTGTCACTGTGCCACAAAGAGAGAGCACGTGGAGCAAAGGCCTGAGCGTGAGTCACGTATCCAGTCGCCTCTGAGGTGGAACAGCACGCCGAGAAGAAACCAGGGTAAAAAAAAGGCTGTAAAATAAGAAATTAGCTCCGTAGTAAAACCTGAGGAATAATTAAAGCAATTACAGTCAAACGACTCGACTAAAAGAAGAACAGCTGGAGGTGAAACTGCCTGAAGGCCAAAGGTTCCAGCGCTCCACACAGCTCAGTGCCTGCCATCACCTGGACCGTCTGAGCATGCTCAGTGAGGGCCAGGCTGCTGCGCGCGCTGAGAGGATCAGCGCTGTCACTCTCAGACACTAAACACTGAACCTGACCAGCTGGTTTCTGGTGACCGGCTCTAACCAGCAGCTCTGAGACGCCGGAGCTTTCCACGGTCCCCAGAGTGGGTGACGCTGCGTTTAAGGCAGCGTGGAGCCTCTGAGACGAGCTGTTGTCGGCATTCAGCTGCTTCCAGGGATCGAACCTCCCACATGAGCCTCCTTACCCACTGACTGTGGACCAGCTCTTTATAAAAGAGTCTTAACATAAATGATTACCCAATAATCATATTTTATTGTTCTACTTGTTGCCATGTTTTTAGCTTCTCTCTCTCTCTCACACACACACACACACACACACACCTTTAACTATTAAAATATCCTAGTGCAGCCGAGGTGTTTTAAGACTTCCAGGTAAATCCTGGAAGTGTTTGTAAGGAGAGCCCATGGAGGAGTTACAGGGGAGGTGTAAGTGAGTATTGAAGTGTGTGTTTCCATAAACTCAGCAGGTCTTTGGTCAGAAAGCTTTTCCTCACACTTCTATGGGATCAGACACCGCTATCGCCACCTGGTGGCTTCAGGTAGAACTTCGGTCTGAGGCGCTGCCGCTTCAGCTTCATTTTTCTGATCCGGCAGCTACGTCCGTGCTTTGTATCGTCTCTGGAAGACGCTGAACCTGAACCAGCGTATGTGTCCCAGAAACACCAACAGCTAAAGCAGCTGCTGAAGAGGAGCTCACCTGAACTCACCTGAACCCCGTCAGCCTCACTGCTGGATGTGAGTGCAGCTGTGGACCTGAGGGCAGGTCGCACCTCAGTGAGTTTCAGGGACAGCTGACAGACACGCAGTGAGCATGTGCAGCAGGCGTGAAACAGGTGTTTGGACTGACGGTAAGCAGCAGCGGTCTGTGATTGGTTGCTTTTGCAGGAATACTTCAGCTTCCCTCTGAAGGGCAGACAGATGCTCGCTGAGGAGCGTTCCCGTCAGCCTGACTGTGGCGATTTGGCCGCTTCAGGGCGGAGCTTTATTACTGCTTTATTACTGGGAATTCACAGGAAGTCAGTGAAGCTCACCAAAATAAAAGCTCATTTTAGACGACAAAGATGTCTCAGTTTTTCACACTTGGGTTGAGTCGTTTAAATAGAAGCTGTTTGTCTCTGAGGAGCAGACCGAAGCCGGCCGGCTCTTCTCACACTGATGGAACTGAAACGATTGGTCAGTCGTAACAGGGCGTAGTTCTGTCAGCAGGTTCACTCAGTGCCTGCTGACTGAGCTGCTTGGCTGGCTTTAGCACAGGCAGGTGCAGCTCACCTGGATAGACGGTGTGTTGACGGCTCTGCAGGCCTGCTTCTCTTGTGATGTGAAACAGGTGTGTGCATGTCGGTTTGTAGAGTATAAATGTAATCCAGTATTTTAGCAGTCTGTACAGGGGTCTCAAAATTTCAAAATCCCTGGTAGCCCTTCGGGCAGGGACTCTTCAGTTTTTGGTAGCCCAAAATAAATGTAAGTAGCCCGAATAAAAAAAAGAGAGCAATTTTTTGATTGATGTTTTGTTTCCTTTACAATATTATACATTAAAGTATAATATTGTAAAGGAAACAAAACATTAATCAAAAAATTGTTGAAAAACAAATTACAACATTGTATAAAAATGACAATCATCAACTCAAACACTTGGTTCTAATTGAACAGAAATTTCTATGAACTTGTAAGAACTGTGTAGGACATGAATCCGTCTGTGTCAGATCCTGAATTTGAAATTTCCACTGAAGTTACGGGTAAGAGGCGAGTGGAACCAAGATCTAGGCCATTTGCTTTTTGAAGTTTGCAAAGACTGCTACATTGTGCCAGTGGTAGTTCACTCTTTGCAACATAGTAGCTGTTCTAAACAGATTTTTCAGGTTTATTTTTAGTATGTTATTTGCAATTGGTGTTTGTTCTGGGAAAGATACTGCAGACAGCAATAATGCATTTCTTGCATTTCTCATGGGTTCTAATGGGGGCCTTTCTTAAAATGACTGGTCCCAGTAACAAAGGCGCTTGTCGACTCAGAAATCGAGAGAAAACCAACAACACACCCGGCAGAACATCATCTTATTTACACGGGTGCACATAAGTGGTCCGCATGTGCGCATTCGCTGTCAAAATAAAAGACGCGCACCAGATAAGAAGTTGCAGCGCGCGTTTGCGTCCATATAAAGGCACTGTTTTTGTCCTAGAGTGGGATTTTCACGGCACATTCTGCACCACATCTGTGCGTTCATCATTTGTTTGAAGCCAGCTCACCTCCTGCAACCACTTTTCCGAGAATATTCGCTTCTTTTGTGGTTCGAACTCCTTCTGACATTTCTTTGGAGGTGGAGGAACACCAAAGTAATTGCTTAAAGGAGCTTCTTCGACATCTTTAAGAGTTCTAAACAAATGTCTGTCCTCCTCCAGAAAATCTTATTTATGCAAACACGCGTTGCAACTTCTTATCTTGTGCGCGTTTTTTTTTTTTGACAGCGAATGCGCACCTGCGGACCACTTATGTGCAGCCCTGGTTATTTAGCTCGTCATATTGCAGCCACAGAAATTATTTTGTCCATGAAACCATAAAGCTGCACTTTCTTTTTGCCTCATAGTCTGATTTGTCATAACTTCTCAGTTTTGTGGTGAGCTTTTCTTTGGCTGTCACTTCTTCACCCTGACCTGTCTTATTTGGCTCAGCAGAACTGAAATATATATACTGCTGCTTTTACACACGCACTCACACACACACACATATAATGGTCAGCGATTCTCTGCGCGATCAACCTCTCACATGTTTAAGCTTGCTGCGGGAGATTTCACTTGTCATGTTTGCATAGTAAGCTAACAATTAATAAGACGATGTCAGAGGAATTGGTGCACAAATTATCATCACTCACAGATCAGTGCTGTCGCTCTCTATACACAGTTCGCGCGATTGCAAAGTGAAAGCAAAAAACAAGCGCAAATTCAAACACGATTTCAATATGTCACATATTGACAGTGGCTCACCGATGCCAATGACATAATTACCCAGCTACATTTCTGAAAGAATGCAAAAGCATTGACATATATTTTTCCTTCCTGCAATAGCCCGACGGGCAGGGCAGAGATAGATTTTGGTAGCCCGACTGGAAAGATCGCTAGCCCCGGGACGCCGGGCTAGCGATTTTGCGAGCCCTGCTGTACTCTGAGTCGGTGTGAGAATACTCGGTCGGAAGTTCGCTGCGTTTCTGTAAAAACCTGGAGGTGAGAGCAGTCTGTGGTCTGTGTTTTTGTTCCTGTTGGTTCACTGAGTTTAGTAAAACAGTTTTTCCTCCCTGTTTGTCACAAAATTTAAAAGGGGAAACCAAATCCCATCTGTGAGAGAGCAACACAATCAGATAGAGACAACCCGGACGCCCGCAGAGAGCTCCAGATGTTCCTCTCATGTAAACAACAGCTTTACCATCGACCCATTTTCTCTTTTTGGCACCCCGGCGCGTTCCCACGAGACGAGGAAGAGGGGAGGGAGGAGGCTGCGAGCGGAGGGATACTCCACGGAGCCGACGCCGCTCCGACACACTTTGAAGGGATGAGGCCTCGAGAGGAAGGAGAAGGCCTCGGCTCTTTCCCCGGAGCCGCTGAAATAAGCCGATCACAGGGAGAGGCGGGACAACGGGCTGCTCTGTTTTACAGACATCAGTCGTCTCACACGCAGCCACGGTATTTATGGAAATCAGGTCTGAAAAATCAGGTCTCAATTTCATGTCACATGACGGTGTGAACGCCAGTGTAACGCTCGCCTTCCTCAGTGTTGCATTATGGGTCGTTTGCAGGCTGTTTGCAGGATTTTATAGTATCTCATCAAACACACACACACTGCCTGTAAAGTCATCTACAAATGCTGTTATTACACAAAGTATATTCAAACGTTAACTGTGACGCCTCTCCCTGCACTGATCACATGTGTGCGAGCGTCTCACGCAGTCAGCCTCTGACCACGGACGCAGCGAGGCCTGGCTTTAAATTGAAGACCACCACTATTATTATTATTGTTATTATAATTATCATTATTGTTATTGTTATAGTCATACAGGTTTTTTAAAAATGGGTCAGAAAATACTCTGAATTTCAATTAAATGTAAAAATATATAGCTGCATGTAAAGAAGTGTCTCCATGGAAACGATATTCAGCCCGAGCCTGTTCCTGTAAACAGCCGTCCCATTGGCTTAGAGTGAGTCTGGTTTAGTAACACACGTTTGTAAGAACGTTCCCACACGTATCAGTACATGAGGCTCTGGAGTACCCCAGCGGCTGATGTTAGATCCCTGTTAGAGCCTCGTGTTTGAAGCGAACATGTTCCTGAAAACACTCCGTGTTGTAAACGCGGTTTTTAAGCTCCACTGATCGCAGCGTGAAAGCGTTCTGCTTTCTGCTCACGTGTCGTACAGCAGGCGCTCCCAGAGGTTATCAGCAGAGCCACCAGCACAGAGGCAAAAAACAAAGGCCGCTTGTATCTGTGATGTGAGGAGAAACCACGGCGACAGGTGTGGTCGCCAAGGTGATGCAGGCTTGTGCAGATTTGCAAAGTTCTGATTAAAGACGAGGCCAAAGAAGCTTCTGGACTTTTGTTTCATCCAAGTAAGGGAAACATGAGATCCTGTCAGGTGACGTGTCACACATGCATCACACACATTCAATTCAATTCAATAAAACTTTATTGATCCTGAAGGTTGACCCCGAAGGAAATTAGGTTAGGGCTGCCGACCTTTGCCGGCGCCGACTTACCCTTCTGACCATACATACATTACACAACCATCACATGGGGAAGACAGGTCAGAGGTATAACAATGGAAAATGCACCACATGAGGAAAGATAAGGAGAAAAAAATAACTCCCCCCAGACTGAGCTCCATCAGGGAGATCAGTTTGAGAACAGAAAAAACACCTCTGCACATGAAAAAACTCTTAATACACCAAAGAAACACATGACAAGCAGCAGGGGGGGGGGGGGGGGGGGGGTAAAGGTGAGAGACAGCCGATTTAGACAGTACATCCGGGCCTGCGTGCGCTGGTCTCCTTGATCCACCATCAGCATCGGAAGGGAATAAGCGTCGAAGGCGTTTGGAAAGGGAGGGGGGATGAGTGTGTGCATATCAGTGTATATGTGTGTGTGTGTGTCCAGAGTTCAGCTGAGACAGTGTCCTTCGCCCTATCAGGCTAAGTAAACAGTCTGCCAGCCAACCCAGGTGGCCTTGCATGGGATGGGGGGAGCAGTCTAAACACAGTCATTATCAGGGTGTTGTTGTTCAGCTCCAGCCTTGAGACCGCAGCTGGCGCCAAAGGGGTCTCCGCATGAAGTGATGATGGTTTTTACTTTAGTGCGAACAGCTCATATGAATTTCAAAGCAGTTCTACAGTCCAACACTGGTCTCTCACTCTCCCGTTGGAGAGCCGCGAGCTTCTCCATGATGTTATCAAACTTACGTTCCGTGATGTTGTCGTTCTTTTTGCTCAAAGAGCAGGTTCTGAGAACTCACGACCGCAGTGCACTTCCCCAAGATGTGATCGAATTTGCGCTCAAAGGTGTTGTTCGAGCGAGCCCCTCCAGATGTAATCCAGTTTTTCACTCAGAGGTCTTGTTCTGAGTGTTCACGGCAGCCGTAAGCCTCTCCAAGATCTTCTCCGTGCTGACTCAATGAGCCCATTTTGAGAAACTCACGCCTCTCCCATCATTTCAATCCCAGCAGGCAGCCTTGTGGGGGTTTGAACAGCCGGTTCCACTTTCTTAATTCTTCGATAAGTCAGGGCCAAGCCAGCTCCGATCAGCCAGAACCCTGTTACCATGGTTCCGAATAGGTAGATATCTTCAGCACTCAGGCTCACCTGAGCCTAAACTTCTCGTTGAGAAGGGGTGTCAATTGCATTTAGGGACCAGTTGATCAAATCCATAATTTCTCTTTTAGGTTTTAGAGAACAGACTGTGAGAGAATGTTCCAGGGAAAAGTAATACAAAAAACACGAGACTAGACAAAGACATAAGAGGCTAAGCAGGGAAGCTAAGGGAGAGGAGGAGGAGGAGAAAAGTGCGACCGCCTTCGTCAAGAGCAAGAGCAGACGCACGCACACACAGGCACGCGCACACATGCATCACACACACACACACGCTGCGTGTGTGTGCGTGTGCAGATGTAGTTAATGTGTGCGTGTGTTTGTGTTTCCGAGCCGCGGGGCTCGTTCTTCTCTCTGGCAGTTATTGTAGCAAATTCAGTGTCAATTGATGAGCTCCCCGGGGTGGACGGGTCCACAGAGGGGCTGTTTGGCTGCGCTCGCGGCCCCCGAGCTGTTTATTTCTCCCCACTCATCAACAGAAGCACCGGGAGGAAGTAATAACGGAGGGGGAGGAGGAGGGAGAACAAAGGAGAGGAAGGGCTGTAAAATATGAAGATGAGAAAGGAGGAGATTAGTTTTGCTCTTGGAGACGAGATGAAGAGTTTGACCTCGGTGGAGTCGCCCGTTCGTGGCCGTTAGCTTCAGCACGTGCTGCAGCTCGGACGCTGCTTTGAAAAGCGCTCGGACAGTAACGCGTCAGCGTCTGCCTTACGTTCGCTGACGCGTGACGTGTGTCAAAGCGGACGTGGCCTGAAACGTGAGGAGCTGCGCCTCTGTGGCTTCCACCGCTCGCTCCGTCTCCCCATTCATCATCTCTAATGAGGCAGAGCGCGCTCAGAGAGACTGAAATATCTCCCTCAGCAGTGGGAGCCACAGTCCTCGCACCGTCCTCCTCCACCCGTCATATATGATGCATCAGCCTTGAGCAAGGCCTCATGGGAAATCTAAGCTGAGAAATGCCTCTTAGTGCTTGAATACATGCGATGTAGTTCCTTCTGTCAAACAAAGAAACTGTCGGCTGCTCAGGCCTGTGTTTAAGCAGGTAAACAGCCAATGAGAGCAGAGCCACGGTCACACACACAAGGTCGTGTTTTAATGTCAGAGATGCTTTCTGTTGCCAGTGTGTGCCTCAAACAGCCTGCGGGCTCATTTCTGTCCAAGGTTGTACTTAAGTCTGACGTCATCAGCCGTCGTCTTCGGTTCCCAAACTCAAAGAAACACTGACATCACTGAGAGATTCGCTCATCCAATAAAATGATCAGTGTGGCTGCTCTCACAGGTGTTCCAATAACCTTAAACATCTGGGCACAGAGAAGAGGTTAGCAGTTAGCTGAGCTAGTTTCCATCTGCAGATCATACACGCTGATGTGACTGAGGGATTGATCCAACTGTGAGCACAGATGAAAACCAGCAGCGACGTTTGCAGGGTTACTGAAGTGGAGCTAAACAATGCCCATAATAATGTGCTACGGTTAGGACACACATGATGGAAAGACTTTAGCGCAGTGAAGGTGGAGGATGAGCATTGACTTTTTTCCATTCAGTAAACGTATACGGGAGGTCCTGATGGGCGGAGCCAACTGACATCACACTGCAGGGACAGCAGCAAGTTCAAGCTTCAGCTTTTATTCTCATATACAGACAAACAGTGTAGCAGCGTTCACCTAGAATGAAATCGCTCACATGAACATACAGAAAGTGTACAGGTATATTAAGAAAGAAAATAATAATAAAATAATAAAGTAATAAATATTAAGAGAATTAAAACTATTTTTGGTATTTACAGGTTGTGCAAAACTTGTGCAGTTAGGATTTAAAATGGTTTAAAGTGGCAGTGGGTGGAGTCCAGTAACTGTAGTGAGTGTGTGCAGCCTGATGGCTTGTGGGTAGAAGCCATGTCTTGATGCGTGCTCAGTCATCCAGGTAAGTAAATCTGGACGTTTTCAGTTACGTGTTGTTTGTGCCGACACAGAAGGAAAATATGAATGTTCGTGATGTTCCTCGTGGGGACGCAGCGGCGCCACAGCGCTTGTGTGGGCGTGTACAGGTGTGATTGTGGAAATGAAGAGTCTGAAAAGTTCCTCAAAGTTTGGAGGAAAAGCGCAGGTACAGCAGCATGTTTTAGCTGATTAAACAGGATCACAAACTCATTTCTAGGCCAGATGTTTGTCAGATGTTTGTTGATAACCAGCATTAAATTTACCTCTAGGAGATGTTCCTGCTAAACCGAGCAGACGGCTTCCATCTGACAGCGTCTGAATCAGATAAAGGTTATCAGGAAGGAGAACGAGGACGCCTCCAGCAGAGCGACGCCGTGAGCTGAGAGGACTTCCTGCTGCTCCCCTGTGCTCGCTTCAGTCTCCATCAGACTGGACGTTACGATGGTTAAATCCTTCTGAGAGGGGAGACCTGGACTAAACTAAATCTCACTCGTGTCACTTCCTGTCGTCTCCTCTGAACGTGACTCAAAGCGACTTACCGACTTACTTTGTGACATGTGGTTAAAACCACTCAGCAGAGGTGAGGAGGCACTGAGCATGCTCTGTCAGCGGGGAGGGCCGAGGAGAGGGAGGGCCGAGGAGAGGCCAGGCCTCAGCCGTCTGAGGAGGTTGTTGCTACCCGATTCATACCGGAAACCCAATGTTGGCAAAGAGAGGAAGTGACGTAAGATTTGCGCATGCAGGGTACGGATCGGGTTTCCGGCACGGATCGGGTAGCGACAGGGTCTCTGGGAGAAGACCGCCAAGCCCGTCCAGTCGTCACACACATTTAAAACGTGACGAGGACTCATTGATGACCGCTGAGCCGTCTCCTCCTTCAGTTTGGCTCTGACTGACGTGTTTGGAGGCTGCTTCAGCAGGACGACCCCGGTCCATCACCCACTCACGCTGTCACTTTCCATTAACAGCGTGTTTGAGCGCCGTGAAGCTTCACGACCGCCACGAGCTCTGATTCCAAATTACAGAGGGGACAGCATGATTGATGACTTGTTGGTGGTGATTAGATGGCTGAAAACTGTCTGCACTGCAGGCTGAACAGTCAGGAAGCATCGCGCTGAGAGTTACTTTCCTGCCGACGAGCCTGATTACAGAGGAGAGGGTCGACCATCGAGCTGTGAGAGTACAGATGCTCTTCTAGGCTCCACGCAGCATCGCTGCCTGCTAACAGGCTAATTACGTTTACAAATTATTATTAATGTTTACTAAAGTCAGGCGTTTGTGATCTGACACACGTTTATGTTCTTTATGTGTTTTTGATGGTTCAGACATACAATAGCAGCTCCGCTGGCACATGTAACACGTCACATACATGACCTCAGGTACTGATGCGGCGTCGCTTGTTGTCATGGCAATAGTGAGACAGATCACACTAAGCATCCACATCATCCTTACAAACCAGTTTTTAACCAATGAATCAAAAGATGAATTATGTCAAGAGACTCACAAAGACTGTACATAAAAGATGGACCACCCAGTGGTCGCGGTCTTGTTGTGAAGACTCAGTGTTAGCGTGTAGACATCTGCCATGTTGGTTTCTTTAGAGCCAGAACTCAGTTTAGCTAAGTTATCAGCTGATCACACCAATCCCTGCTCCTCAGTAACATCCTGATAACATCCTCGAACTTCACCTCACAGCAGCCATATTGCTGGTCACGTGATGTCATTAAAAATGCTCCAACAGCACCAACACGGCCCAGTTAGCTGAGGTGAAGCCTAGCTAGCAGCTACAGCACCATCAGCCTGTCAGTCAAAGAGGCCACGCCTCTAATAATGCAAACAGATGAGGTATGAACACCCCGCAGGTGTTACGAAGGGAAATTTGTATCAGGCTGTAAACGTGCTCATTAGCTTAACATGTGACTGAGTCACTGCTGGACATTAAAGCATCACAGCTGTTGGTCCATCAGACCTTCACTGTGGCGGTTAAATGTGATGATCAACCTCCTCCCTTCCACGCCAAACGTGAGCCCAGAATAGGAGCAGCAGGAGCGGGCCGTGTTTTAATTATTTCAGCCCTCAGCACCCGAGCAACTCCTCTCCTATGGGGAATGTTCTGATTCCGGTTTTGGTGCCTCCACATGAATTTTTCACAGTTCAATCTCACAGATGCTTGTTGTGACACAGCAGAAAGGCCTCGCACTCACAGAGAGTATCTGATGAGTCTGACAGCAGGCTGCAGTCCTACGCTGACACCGCCGAGACAAAAATACACCATCGCATTCACCACTCGTCTCGCTTCCCCCAATTAAAGTCGGGTTCCTTGTAGCTTTGTGGTATCCATGGTAACTGTGCAGTCTCCACCTACGTTATAGAGAACCCGGGAAACAGGAAGTCACGCAAAACATCATTTATTGGGCGAAAAGCTGATTCATTGATGCTCTTTTAATAGTTTCATGTCTGAGAAGGACGTCTGTGGTTTGGAAACTTTTAGCTTTGACAAAAACATGAATTCCTGCAGCTTTTTTAATGATTTCAGCTGAATGCTCCCGAATGCTTTCAGTCTGAATGAGCAGAAACACTGAAATTAGCCACCTGCAGCATTTTGCTGTAAAATTAGACGTCAACAAGCCAAAAATCAGCTGAACCTGGGAACATACATCCCACTGCTGCACAGCTCCAGGACACTGGGAGCTGTGGTTTCAGACAAGACGTGACTTAATGCAGCTGTGAGGTCATTTGTAGTATCTGTGATTGTATTTATGTATTTAAAGCACTGCAGGTGGTTTTTAATCAGACTGGCTTTTGACCCTTTGTTCGGTCAGACGGAGGCTGAAACACACGACAGTAGTCGAGCACCTTCCTCCCTCAGCTGTGATCAGACGCTCTCTGAGATTTACTGCCTGGCTTCTTTTCTGATTGGCTGCTTTGTCTCGTTCTTCACGCCTCCTGTCAGCTGACGGCCTCAGCGCCACAGGTCGCTGTAAATTACTCACAGCGAAGCTGTTTGGGGCTGACGCGTTCAGAAATATAGAAAACGGACGGTTTCATCATATGACGAGCTTCAGACCAAAGAAGATGAATGAAACCTGAAAGCCAATCGAACGTGGGAGCGGATCTGCAGTTTCAGGAGGAAAAACGGCAGATTAGTTTTCAGGTTTGGAAGCACTGTGCTGTTACGGCGGGTCATCGTTCCACAGCTTTGCAATGACTCTTGGACTCTTGTTGTGTTTCTGTGAGCATGCCTCGCCCACGGATGATGGATTGTGGGACAAACTGGGTGAAACTTCTCTTGTTCTACTTCTTTACGACCAAAACCTTCAACACAACATCTGACAGCACGATGCCAGCACGATGACCATGACTGCTTAGTTCTCATGTCATCCGTCAGTTGTGTCTGTGAGCAGAAACACTGACAAAAGCTGGATCTGCTGAGCTGCAGACGGAGTTTGGATGAACTGAGACTCAACCTGACACCAGGGACGTTTTTGCGGCGTATGCATATTAGCTAACAACTTGTTAGTGCTCAGTCATTAACCGATGAGTTAACAGTTTCAGGAAGTGACATCATGGGAGTTGCATCCATGCTGATACATTCTTTTCTAGTTGTGTTGAAAAATGGCGCGAGAAGAAGTCGATTCCAGAAACGGCGGTACCTAACGGACCAATCACAGCTGTTGGAGGATTTTGGAGGGTTCATGATTACGACGCACTCACAGCTTAAAGCCTAGCCTTTCATAATTTTGTTACCTGATTTTTGTTTCTGAGGAAAGATTTGATCCACATATGAGGACATTAGTTTTACATTCTGATAGCACAGTGGCAGTATGACGTCCTCGTGTGGATATCAGGCACTTGTAGAGCAAAATTTAGTATTTTGGTCTAAATAACCCAAAATGTGACGTCCACACATGTGGGCGGCAGGTCCTAGGAGGTTAAATGACCAGGCCTCATAGATACGCTGAGGATCATCTGCATATCAGTGAACGTGTATGCACAGGTGGGCATCCACTTCACGGTCATGGGGGGAGGAGCCTATCCCAGCTGTCATAGTGGGAGAGGTGGGGCGCACCCTGGACAGTCGTTGCAGTGCCACCACATGGAGACAGGCAGCTTTCACACTCATGATGAGCCAGTCTTGTGTCCCAGCTCTTCACCAGCTGAGATCGGTGGCGTGTTTCAGCCGGCGTGTTCGAGGGTTTCTCCTTCATCTGCTGCTTCCTGTCAGACGCTAATTCAAAGCCACCATTGTCACACCTTCTTCCTGTGAGACATCAGAGTTTGGACGTGCTGTAAATTGTCACCAAATGCTGTGAGGTGCAGTATGCTAATGCGCCCGACCCCGGGTCGACCGCTGCCGCCGCTGCCTTGGCTAGTAAGCTCTCTCTGAGCGTGCTCACAAACGCAGCACTTTGATATGCTGCCGTTGGCCGGAGTGGAAAACGCCTCTGATGGTGATGAAAGCGTCTCAGCCTCTTTCTGATTCATCCTCTCTCAAAGCAAGCTGTTTATATCTCATGTGATCAAACACGTTGAAATATGTGTAACCCGTTCAAGTGTTACGCCTGTTGTTCTTGATATGCATGATGTTTCTGCACGCGTCTGCGTTTCTACGGAGACTTTTTAATCACGTGGTTTCGAGGCGGAGGTCTGAGCTGTGTCAGCTTCTCAAACATGGTTTGTTTCTGCTGTGTGATGACGGTCAGGAGCTGAGGGCCGCTGCAGGTTTGCTGAAGCGTGTCGCTGAGGAGCCACTCGCTGTTTGGATCCATACTGGGCTGTTGCAGTTTGGTTTCTATGGATTCGTTGTTGATTCAGTTCCTGTTGGTATCAGGCAGCAGACTCGCAGTCATGTGACTCAACCAACAGAAGCGTCATGGCCGCAGCTCGCGATGACGCAGCGACGGTGACATCACCTGCTGACTTCGAGCGTTTTCAGGGTCTGACTGTCACTCACAAGTTCTTACCCAATGAGCATGCCCGGATAATCCTCTGTTGTAAGTGTTTGCAGAGGTCAGAGGTCAGAGACTCGTGTAGATTCAGCCGTCGCCATCTGGTGGCCTTCAGATGCAAAGACGTCTACGGCACTTCTGCGCTGGCTGCATTTTTCTGAACCACTGCGTCCGTGTTTTTGAGCATCACTGGCTTCATCGTGTCTAAGTCAGTTTTGTTGCCATGGTTACAGGTTCAAAATGGCGGCGTCTTCACTGTCTAACAGCAGTGGGAAACATTTTCAGATTCATGCACTGATCTTCACAGTAAATATGAAAACTGTCCTTCAGATTAGATCAGGTCCGCACAGAGCTCGTCCGTCCTCTTGTCCTCTCGTCCGCTTCCTGTCTCGTCTCTTCCTGCTTCGCCATGTTTCCACGTCACAGCGTCAGCTCGGCAGTGTTTGTGAGACTTTCTCGTCCCGAGTAGCGCCCAGCTTCCTCTCAAAGTCAGAGCTCTTTTTCTGTGTTTCCTGTTCAGAGCGACATCAGAGGAAGTTTAAAGATTAGCATCGGTCTCTGCTCGGCGTCCCACGCAGGCCTTCGCTCCTCTGCCTCGCATTTATTTGAAGTCTGTTTTTTTACCTTTTAGCTGGGAAGATAAAGGGTGGGACGTGAGGTCAGGGGTCCTCAGGGGAGCAGCGATCCTGTTTCTGTGTGTGGTGCACTGACGGTGGCATTTACAGCTCCTACAAAGACATAAAAGTCTCCGTCACACCTGACGTCCGAAGCCACTTCCTGCTTTTTTTAAACTGATGGTACTCATTGTTGGACAGAAGGAGGAGCGGCTAATGAGCCGAGCTGACCCAGAGCCACCTGTTGTCCCTGATCAGGTGGACTGTGAGGAGGCCGAAGGCTGCAGGTCCCTGTTTCATTTGCTTTAGACTCTGTACTTTTCAAAAATAAAACATATATTCTTTCTAGAAATTAATAACTGATCACTAATTACCACAAGCAACACGCTGAGAGGAGGCGGGCTGGTCACATGCTACTGAGCTGCTAATTAACAGCTTAAGTCAATCTACAGCTCGCTGCTACTGCTCGAACATCCTCGACTGTTCGTCCTGACACGTTTAGCCTCCGGAGGCTTCGACAGGATGGGGCCCAGTCCTCCTGACCCTGACAGACCGGATCATTCTCTGGTGACTCTTTCAGGATTTGAAGGGACATTTTTCTGCTTTCAGCCACTTGAAACCTTTTCAGGCCAGCAGGAAGTCTCTGTAGTGTTTAAAATGTCATGTGACATCTGTGCAGCTGACGTTCAGACACCAGGTTTGTGCTGAAGTGACCTCACATCAGTTTACCCGCTGCCATGGTCACGAGCTGGGTCTGGACCGGTCTGTTGGGTTTATCAGTTTAAATCAGATCACAACATCCGTCACCTCCGCTTCTGCTGCTGCTGTGAGTATGTGGAGGCGTTTCTGTGGCGTCAGATTAAATCAGATGAAATTCTTCGATGATTAAACACAGAAACATGGTTTCATGTCTAACCCTGTTTTTAAAAAGTCATGTAGCTGAAACCGCTGCGCCCGCGACAGAGCGCCGCGCTCCTCTACAGAACTGAGAGCTGTGACGGCTGCGTGGAGTCGGCGCCTGAATACCAAACGCCAAATGTTTAATTCATTTGTTGAATAAAATGTGGAGCTGCGGCAGCTCTCCTCCTCCTCCTCCTCCGCTCGCTCCACGGCAGCAGCTGAATGTGAGATGAGGCGTCGAGGCCGAAGCTTCAAACAGACTCCCGCCCGCTCGCCTTCTTCTTTACCCTCGTCTTCATGAAGCCCAGAAGGAACGACACACACAACTGCTGAAGACCTCTGACAGAGTAAAACTACTCGAATACACTGAAGTATTTATCTCTGTTAATTAAGGAAGTAAAATCACAGTCATTGAAAAGTCAAAATTAAGGAAAAAATAAATTTTCATAAAAATCTAAACAAAGTTTCAAAAAATTAAAGAAAAAAATTAGTAAAAAAAAGTTTACTGTAAGTGAAAATCAGTAACAATTAATTATTAACACTGAGATAAAAGTGAAGACGAAAGTTTCACATCTGAGAAAAAAGTTATTGAGAAAAAATGTAAAAAAAAATGTCAAAGAATATTTTAAAATTTATTAGAAAAAAAATTATTGAGAAAAAGTTAAAAAGAAATTGAGAAAAAGCCCAAAATTGGTGAAAAAGGTAAAAATGTTAAATAATGAAGCTTCTTCTTGTGTGAAAGTGTTTACATGGCACCAAATCACAACAGCAGTTTCCACAGTACAAGCAGATGACCCCTATGAGCAAGCACCAGGCGACAGTGGGAAGGAAAAACTCCCTTGTAACTACGGCGTCTCCGAGCTGCACGCAAGCCAGCTCCCTGTATTTCTGGCCGAGTCGCCACACTCTGGATTTTAACGCTTCCTGGAATCCAGATATTCTCGTGATAACATAACCTTCACAGCTTTGCTCGTAAACAGGCAGTCAAACAAGTTCTTTAAGCCTGAGGTTAAACTCCGCCCACACATGGACACGTGGAAGCAGCCGTGATGAATACAGCAGCGTTATTACACAGGACGCATGTTCAGGGCTTCATCCTTCACGTGTCGTTCCTCGTTGTGTCTGTAGTTCTGTGTTTGGCTCCATCCGTCGTCCTCTGGGATCTTCTGTCTGCAGGACTGAAGTGTTCCAGCGTGAAACTGAAAGCTCACTCACGCTGCTCTTCAGCTTCATGTTTGATTTAATAGTTTGGAATAAAAATATGGAGCACAAATAAAACTGAGCTCAGGAATCTTCCTTGAAGTGCACACCTGTGCGCTCGATGTCCGCTCTCTGTCTTCTTCTTTTGTGCTGGTTCTTGAGCAGCTGTTTCTGTATGAAAGATGGGCGTAACCTCTGTGATGTCATACACTCGAGACTGGATCGAGTGTATGACATCACTCTCATCGCCTTTTTGATTCTTGAAGCCGGACGGGCCAAGCAGTGGATACACCTGTAAGCCCACAGGATTCCTATTGGCTGGTGATTTCTCAGCCACTAACCAATGAGCATGCAACGCTCCGTTCTGCGGGAGACGATGACAAAATGTTTCATTCAGCATGTCTATCCTAACCCAACCAATCACAGCAGATGGCCCCGCCCCTCCCTGAGCCTGGTTCTGCCGGAGGTTTCTTCCTGTTAAAAGGGAGTTTTTCCTTCCCACTGTGGCCAAAGTGCTGCTCATAGGGGGTCATATGATTGTTGGGTTTTTCTCTGTATGTATTATTGCAGGTCGACCTAACAATATAAATAGGGGTGGGTTTTTATAATCGATTCATCGATTAAAATCGATTCTGGCTTGGATAACGTAAAATCGATTCATTAAAATCCTGAATCGATTTTTTAATATAAATTTATTTTGCCCGAAATGCCAGAATCTCAGGTGAAACCTCACAAAATTTCAAGAACCACCAAACAGCTAAGACAGTAAATGAGAGCAGGTACACGGCTTCTGCACAAAGACTTAAACACACAGCGCGACCCGCGGATCAGAATCAGTGAGATGGCGCCTTTCTCACGGTCGAGGCTGAAAGCCGACAGCTCGCTGATTCTGATCTGTCAGCGGGTCGGCGCTTTGTGTTCACGCCCTTTATGCGCCGATTCTAAAGCTGTTAGTTTGATCTCTCTCCAACAATATTGACCGAACCAGCAGCTAAAGAAGATCCAAACTACGCTTCACATAAACATCGTCATGAACTCACTCTGACTTTCACTGTTTTGCTTCCACCAGGATGCACAGCTCTCTCTCCCCCCCTCTCTCTCTCTCCCTCCCTCTCTCTCTCTCCCCCCCCTCTCTCTCTCTCTCCCTCCCTCTCTCTCTCTCTCTCCCCCCCTCTCTCTCTCTCTCCCTCCCTCTCTCTCTCTCTCCCTCCCTCTCTCTCTCTCCCCCCCTCTCTCTCTCTCTCCCTCCCTCTCTCTCTCTCTCTCCCCCCTCTCTCTCTCTCTCCCCTCCCTCTCTCTCTCTCCCCCCCCTCTCTCTCTCTCTCCCTCCCTCTCTCTCTCTCTCTCCCCCCTCTCTCTCTCTCTCCCTCCCTCTCTCTCTCTCTCCCCCCTCTCTCTCTCCCTCCCTCTCTCTCTCTCTCTCCCTCCCTCCCTCTCTCTC
>NC_137936.1:40032363-40052363 GCF_963969265.1 Rhamphochromis sp. 'chilingali'
GCCATTGCCGATAAAACGGATAAATTATACTTTTTAAGGCTGCTGCAGTTCAGGAAGCTGATAACTCTGAGTTAATTGTGCCCTTTGTTTTGTCTGCTCAGGTGGAATCTGTATCGCTCAGTCCCTGAAGATCCCTCACGACCACAAACCCTCCGACTTCGATAAAATCATCCGCCAGCTGCTGGACACTCGGTACGCCAGGGCGGTCATCCTGTTCGCCTCCGATGAAGACATCAGGTAATAACCCTGCTGAGGTAACGTGCAAAAGTTAAATACGTGACCTGAATCGTCGTCTTCAGCTCAGGATGAGAGAAAACGTCAGGACTGTGTTAGTGCTAGCAAACACAATGCTACGTTTTTCCTTTGCTATATTTAATGTATTCAGATGGATTTTTATTGGATGCTCAGCACATCAGGACTCTTCCAGCCGTACCCTCCATCCACTGAGAGGAAGTAAAAATGTTTGGGATAATGAGCACGACCCTGAGGGAGGAGCTCCTGCAGCTGACCCGGGACACGCTGGAGAGGTTACATCTCTCGGCTGGTTTGGGAACGCCTCGGTGTTCCTCGATGAGCTGGCGGGAGATTAGACTGCCGCCCCGTGACGTGAGCCGTGTTCATGAGTACCCACCATAAAATACTGAGGTTAAGATCAGGCTGAGGAAAACTCGACATCAGTCAGACACTCTGGTGTCTGCAGACTTCTGTTCCCCTGCATTTCCACAGTCTTCTTCACTCACTCTCCACCTCTGACTCAGCGTCTCCGTTGATCAGTTGCTCAGATGGAGCTCGTAGTCTTCAGCATCTTTAGGAAAGCCTGAACTAATCAGATAAGGTCCTGTAGGTGCAGCAGGTTGGTGGGTAACGACAGGTTAGGCTCTTTAGTGACCCTGTTGCTCCAGGACAGGTAAACTGATGTGGAAGCTAAAGTGTGGGTGGGGTCTCTGACTGCTTTCTCACGCAGGGGCATCCTGAACGCCAGTAAGCGAGCGGACCAAGTGGGTCATTTCCTGTGGATCGGCTCCGACAGCTGGGGCGCCAAAAACAGTCCCATCCAGCACCTGGAGGACGCCGCGGTGGGAGCCATCACTATCCTGCCGAAGAGGGCCACCATCAGCGGTAAGTCCGTCGCCGCTTATGGTTTCACGTTGCTCGTCTTTATGAGAATATGTGAGTGTAAAGTTCATCAGCTCGCTGCTACATGAAGGAAAGGAGAACTTGGTTTTCTGTCCTCGCCGCTCGCTCTTTTTCCTCCACGTCTGCCTGAATAAGCAGAACTTCAGAAAACTCAATCGCGTCGGGAACGCTCGCAGTCTCACTGGGTTTGCAGTGACACCAGATCGCTCAGGACTCTTTTGATGATTATTATTTTGTCGTCATTATTCTGCTTCTATCAGCACGGAGAGCTTTACTAAAGACCTCTGCTGCTCTTACTTCCTGTCAGACGAATAAAGTTTCACTGCGGCCTGAAAGTCGTGAAAACGTTCTCTGTAATGATTTTAAAGACATGACGACAAACGTGTTGATGCAGAGCTGCAGTCCAAAGACGTTCATGCTTTTGAATTTATAGAAAGTTTCAAATGTGTTGTGTTGGCATAAAAATGATTTCACTTCCTGTATTTCCTCTGATGTCACAGTGATGATCTTTTTTAAGCCCAATAAAGTCGCCGTCTGCAGGAGTCGGCTGAGGCTGGCTGTAGTTACTCTGTCGCAGTTTGAATTGTTTTATTCTGTCAGTTTGAGACGCTAATAAAAAGTCTCAGGTTTGATGTACACGGACACGCCGCTCACAGTTAACCTTAAACAGCTTATCCAAGGACACGTTTGCTTTTACTCTCCACAGTTTGATTAATTAAAGCTGAATGAAACCTTTAAGCAGACGGTTTGTTTGAGATATAATTAGTGTCACTGAGTCAAAACTAAAACATGTTTGTGTTTCTGTGACTCGCAGGTCACAAAGCGAACTTATTTTGAAAATCCCGACCTCTTCCTTTGTGTCAGAGTGTTTTTCTGAACTCTCTTCAGAGGTGTGACTCGCAGAGAAGCGCCGCCATCGTAACGACGCTGAAACCGCAGATCAGAGGAAACGTAACGAGACCGCGGCCGACCTCCTCATTGGCGCTGATGACAGCGTTTAGATTACAGCGCGCGTCGTAACTACAGACGGCGGCGAGCGCGGCTGTCGTGTCAAACACAGATGGTGACGGGGATATACGGCGGCGGGTTGTTGTGCCACTTCAACGCTCTGACTTCAAATAAAGCCTGAGCTCTTTGTTCTTTTGTTCTCGCTGCACTAATACTTCTGTCAGGAGGCGAACGGAAGCAGCGTTCCTGCTCGCGTAACGTCGCTCTGACCTTTTTTCTGCTGCCAAACACGAGCCGGGCAGACTCGGGCTGTCACCTCGGATCTGACGGGAGGTGCTGCGCTCATAAATTCTGCGCTCTGATGACTGATTTATGGAAATGGGGGTTTTCTGAGCATAAAGGCACTCGCAGAGAGCACTGCAGCGTAACGAGGGGCGGGGTGAGTCAGGTTTAAGGGCATCAGACCCATTACACCAGAGGGCACGCCGCGAGGAGCAGGAAGAGATGGGGTGATGGGGAGAAATTTAGCTTTATGATGAGAGTCACAGCCAGATTAACCTTCTGCACAAACCTCATCAGCGGCTGCCTGTGAAGTGTGCTCTGAGAGCAGCATTTACATCACCCGCTGAGCCTGTGTGTTCGGGCTGAGCTCTGAGGATGACTCAGCCTCACCAACAATACTCAAACTCCGGAGATTATGACTCTCAAAGTCCTTCTACAGGTCTCAGAGCTGGCTTCATTGTTATACTGCGACATTAACTCCAAACGGAGGCATGCAGGCCAGCGTGCATGGATGGACGGTGACGTGTTCACCCTCTCCGGGTTATCCGGGGCTCCGTCAGAATCGGTGCTTTTGTGAGGGCTCGCGCTGGCAGACAGTAAGTCGGGCACTAAGGTCCCGGCAGGGCGTTGAGGTGCAGAGCTCTCGGAGCAGCCAGGCGGCAGAGGGCGCACGCTTCACTGACCTCTTGTCTTTGTTTTTTGCGGATGATTCAATCCTGGTTTCATCGAGCGCTGACCTCCAACTCGTGGCTGGCTCGCAGCTGAGTGGGAATCGGCTGAGGCGGCGGTGGCTCTCGGCTGGAAAAGGCTGGTTTCTGGGTCACCGATGAGTTTCTGCCTCAAGTGGAAGAGTCCACGTGTCTGACGGTCGGGAACAGATGGGGTCATCTGATCCCACCTGCACACTGGTGAGCGTCGACTTACTGATCGGCACGCCTGCCCTCACCTGCGGCCCGTGAATAACGCCTCAGTGTGAGGAGCGCCGTCACTCAGGGGGAGTTTAGAGTAGATGCTGCTCCTCTGCATTGAAGGAGACGGCTGCAGGGAGATGCAGGAGGTGCTGAGGAGAGGGAGGTCTGGGCGTCTCAGTTGGACGCGTTGATGCTGCTTCAGGTCCAGCTGCACAGACGTGTAGATCATGGCGTCGCTGCCCGTCTGTCCTCGGCTCATCCAGGTGGAACAAACACGGTTTCCTGCCGTCTGTGAGCGACTGAAACATTTAAGTAGCGGCGTGCTTGTTCCTGTTTCTGCGCTCTGATAGGTTACGTCTGATTTTAACGCAGGCCTCTGTCCGACTTATAGACTTGTCCAGACAAATGTGTGCAGTGACAGGAGCCGTCCTCATTTATGCAGACATCGCTTTGCTGCGCACGCTCTCCCTCTGCGGCCTTCCCTGTCACACCGGCTGATATCGCATACATGTTAAAGACACTGAGGCTGATTATGAATAAATCAAGACCTCATTTCAAATCTGCAGCCAAGTCTGTGTTTCGGATCCCGGACGGAGGAGGTCAGCTTGGCTTTGATTTGTCTTTTCAGGTCTGAGAAAATAAATCCAGCTATTTTCATGTGAAACGTGGCGCTGCGAGCCTGAACGCAGCCCTGCTTACTGTGCCCGATAATTGCTGAGACTGAACCCAAGAGAGGAAGCGAGACAGAGGAGAGATGTGGAGAAGAAAAGGTTTTAGTGAAAACACGTCGGGAACAAAGGCGAAGCAGAAGAGAAAGTTGAAGATGGGGTAGAATTAAGCTGCAGGCTGTGAAGTTTCCCCGTGACAGAAGATGCCTGCTGAGTCTGCAGTCTCCAGCCGGGATGGATCCACTTCCCAAACTCAGTTACAGCTTCTAATCCACAAATCTGAGCCTTTTAATGTCACACTGGAAAACTGGCCAAGCCGCCGAGTCTGCAAAAACCTGCAGGTGACGCATTCAGTGTTTCCCACCTGAACAGGTAAAGTTCAGTTCTTATTGCTGTGAACTGACAATTGGGCCTGTTTGCCACCAGACCGTCACTTGGATGTCTGGATCTCAGCAGGGAGGCGGAGTCACGGACAGGAAACGGAGGCTTCAGGGAGTCACTGAACCGAGGAGGCATGAAGCAGCTCTGTGCAGTCCAGGAGACAGAGGTCTAACTGCAAGAGAGGAAATGAAGCAGCGAGGAGCCTCCCTCCAACTCCTCCACCTCCTCCACCCTCCCACTGCTCTCCAGCTCCAGCCTCTTTGTTTGAAGAGCTGCCGGCTCCAGCGTGCCCATGTGTGCACCAGAGATGGGAGGATGCGGATTTTAATCTGACTCCATGTTTAAAACATGATCAGCATCCGCCAAGACGGATGTCCTCCCTCACACCGCCAAACGCAGGAAATAACTGCGAGCGCAGCGTCACACAAATGGCGCTTTTGTTGTGATTTGGCGCTATATAAATAAAATTGAATTGAAAACAGAGGCAGGTGTAATATTTGATCAATCGATACTGCAAAGATGAAGTAACTAACACAGAACACGAAGTAAAAGAACTGTGACGATGCACTTTACAACAGATTTTAGTCTCCGAGGGTCATCATGGCTGAGCTGTTACGTGCATGGTTTTTAGTGTTTAGAGACGGCGATCTTATTTTAGAGATACCTGGGACGCCTCATTATTAGAGGTCCTAATCAGACGCCTGAAACACCTTCACAGCCTCCCTTTGATGTGGAGGAGCAGCAGCTCTTCTCTGAGCACCTCTCGCCCTCTCTAAAGGAGAGGCCAGCCTCCCTCAGAAGCAAACTCACTCTTCTATCCAAGATCTCGTTTTCTGGGAAGATATCAAACATCCAGAAAAATCAAGTCAAGCCAGTGGTACAGTACACAGTGAAGCGAGCCCGCGGTGCTATGACAGACAATAACACAGGACGTGTGCAAGTGTGCAAAAGCTGCAAAAAAACAAAGACGGTGCAGCAGAAACGTGCAACAACTGAGAACCCGACCACAGCATCACCAGCACTGACAAGAGCTCCTCTGTTCCTACAGAAATAACTCATGTGCATGCTAAAAGTTATTATATCCATATTAGGTGATCCTGACTGCACTGCACGCTGTTGAGATTAAGCAGGAACTATAATGTGAGTGGGTTGAGCCCAGGACAGCACAGCCTGACTCTGCAGGGACTGGTCCCACTGCAGGCCGAGTCTGTGGCTGCGCTGCCTCCGTGTCTGTTTCCTGGACTCCTCAGTCAGCGGGATGCTCTGTGGCAGCCCGTCACAGCCCATTCCTGCGGCTTTGCTCGCAGACGAAACACTAATCTGACAAACGGCAAAGAGATGGGAGGAGGAGACGTTTAGCCGCTGACACTGATCAGGCTAAGCATCCTTTCTCCTGCTTCACACCAACGTTCGTCTCCAGTCTCTCCACCCACCACACCACCCGCCTGCTGCATTTAGAGAAAATATCCACCTTTTGAATGAACGTTATTATCTGTGTTGCACATGGATATGCATGTGCTAAGACATGCATTATTGCAAATGCTCGTCTGGATGCTGCTCATCATGATTTCGTCCCACCAACACTGAAATGAAAGTCAGTTCAGCTGCTACTTTGTTTTACTGGATCTGATGGGAAACACTGGAGCAGCGGTCAGCAGCTTCCCACCGAGGATGTGGAAACCAGGCCGTGTCTCGCAGTCAGGCTGTAATTGTCCCAACCCACAAATCCACCTGCTTCATGGAGGATTTGGTGGATGGAGCCTCTTGTTGTTGAAAGCAGCTCCACTGACGCCTGCAGTCAGTCTGGTTGTGCCGTGTGCTCTGCCCTCCACCTCTCACGCCGCTGCTTTCCTTTCACATTAAGGATTAGTCTTATCTTAAATAAGGGCATTAAACTACTTTTTCCAATTGTTTTTCCCACTCGAGGCGCGGCTAAGTAAGGGCGCTAATTGTCATTTCTCTGTTGCCCCGGCAGCGGTTTTGGCTGCGACTCAAGCCGCTGGCACCCTGTTTTCATTTAGGCCATTAGAGCTGGAGCTTGGCTGCAGAGGGAGCTGTGGCCCCACGTGGCCTCGGCTTGTTTGTCTTCTTTGTGCTTTCTGGATGATTTTGTGCACTAACAGCACACTTGTTGTTGTTCGTGTGAGATTACAGAAGACTGAGCCCAGAGAAGAAATGCACGCTGCTGCAGGGAGGCGTGCGCATCAGCACCGAGCCTCTGCGGAGCACCAAATACTACAAATACCACACGTTGACGTCGTTTAACCAGACACACAAAGACGAAGATGTTTCAGCTGAGAGAATTTTGTGAGCTGACAGCGAGCCCGGAGGACACAGCGTCAGAATCCCAGCTCCTGATTGGTCAGTGAGCTTGGGCTCAGAGGCGGGGTTGGAACTTCCTGTTCTGTGTGTTTTTCTGAATATGGATTTATGGATTTTTACTTCTCTGCATCCCTTTATCGTCTCAGAGTTTCTTCCCTCTGGCTTCACTTCCTGTTTTATTGTGAAGTTTAGCTCTTTGTGTGATTGTTTTTCTCTGGTTTTGCGTCTTGCGGTGTTATTGTGCTGCCCTCAGCAGCGTCTGACAGGCGCCATTAACTGCTGTGTTTGTAGTTATTGTCTCAGGTCCTTCGGCCTTCATCGTTTGGGGGGTCTGGCTTGTTTCCCAGCATCCGTCTTCCCTCCTGTTAGATGCCGTTGAATCCTGACACGTGTCTAACTCCCCCACAGGACCTGGTTTCCTTGCAGCGTCGTGGCTCCGCTGCAGAGACTTCTCTGAGTTTTCTGATCTTTTTCTTTCTTCATGCGTCAGGTTTTGGTCCAAACTCCAAAATCTGCGTATTTGAGGTTAAAAGCAAATAATTTCAAATGTCATCTCTACTTAATTATGAAGTCAGTGTTAGTCTGTATTGGTTTCTGCTTTGCTTTTATGTCCGTTTTATTTTGAAGGTTACTTCCTGTGTGGAGTTCTGTTTGAGTTCGTCCTCTCTTGCTCTTTGATTGACTTCTCCGTAGCTTTGTCTTCCTGTGTCTCAGCCCTCGTTTCTTTTCACACCTGATCAGCTTCTTTAGTTTCAGTCTGAACTTTCCCCATAAAGACGACGTTTCGTGACCTCGCTGTACCCAGTGAAGCTCCTCAGCATGTAACAAGGACGCGGTTCGATGGCCGTTACGATAGTTTCTGGGTTGTTCCGACCGGGTGTCCACAGACCGCCTGCCTGGAGTATGACAGAAGCCTCTCAGTTCAGACCTCCTGGTCGGATGTCGAGGGTTAAAGCGTTCACGTCTTTGCTCCTGCACAAGAAATACATGCTCGGAAAATTTTCATAAAGCGGCGTCGGCATCCATCAGTGTGTGAGGAAGAAAGGAAGCTGGACGGGTTAAAGAGGAAGGGCAGCAGAAAACACAGACTGCAGTTCACACACGGCGAGTGCGTGACGTTCAATATTCATGGAAACTGATCCAAATGACCACAGACTGTAGATAAAAAATGGCAGGAACCAGCCTGCTGACTAAGTAACATCCAGAATACAAAGATGCACCTGTCCATGGTCCGAGATCAGCAGCAGGCTCCGCCTCCTGGAGTGACACCGTCTGAGCCGCACGCACACGCTGATGGCCGCCTCGTGTGGTTTTACCTACGAGAGGACAGGTGTGACACACCGAAGTGTTCAGGCCGACGGGGTTCCTGCTGATCCTTGTGCCTCGTGGCAGGTGAGCGCACTGGAGGAGTCAGAGGGCGTGGTTAAAAAGCTGTTTTATTTGTGTGGCAGAGAGTGAGCGTGTGCAGTGGACACAGTCCGGCTCGATGTTGTCCAATCGATGGCTCCGCAGCAGCGAGTCAGACTCCCTCCTGGCTCTCCTGCATGTGCTGTTGCTACGTGACGCCTGAGAGGAAGCGCAGCAGCGCAGGACTGTCAGCAACAGTGATCCCGTTATAAGCGGCGTAGATGAGCGTCTCGTTTAAACACGAAGCAGCGCTGAAACACCAAAGCTGCAGTTCCTCTAATGTCCACGAGGGCTCAGGAAGTCTCACCTGACTCACCTTTTAGGTGAGCTGCAGGTTTTGGAGCTTGGTTTTTCAGATCCGAGAGTTTTGCTGCTGCTTTACCTGCACAGGTGCCTTTAGCCTGAACGTGACTCGGTCGTACCAGGAGAAGACGTCCAGGTCGGGTAACAAACGCCCGTGTGTCTGCTGCAGGCTGCTTCACATCGTTTGATAAAATTATCCAAAAAGTCCAAAACTCAGGAAAGAAACGCTGACCTGGAGCTGTTTACCGAGTGCGCGGCACAAATGAGCTCCTGCAGTTTCTCATACATTTAAATGAGCTTCAGCCGGACCCCTGTGTGCAGCAGCGCCCCCTGGTGTGTGGAGACCACCGCCTGCAGCATGCATACAGGCTGCTCATTAACCCGCTCTCAGGCCCGTGCTGGAGAACTGCTGAGCAAACTGATGTTAAAATATGGCATAAATGTGCATGTGTTAGCCGCTCGCTGCACTCCTCGCTCTTTCCGGTTTCCAGAAACAAACTCCCAGAAAACATCTGCCCGACCTGCCGAGCACACGAGGCAGACGTGGCGAGGGAGAAAGTCTGAGTCTAATGATGCGTTTGAGGGAGCATTTATCTGATTTTTCCTTGATTTCATAAGCGCCGCATCAGCATCTCTGTTACAGCGACGTGTGTTTGAGGGTCTGAGTGCTGCTTTGTTTCGATGTCAAAAACAAAACGAGCCATAAAAAAGGAAAAAGCAGCGTGACTCAGTCACGCCAGCGACTGTAAATCGGTGGGATGACGCGTCACGCGGCCGGACACGCCGTACATCGAGCTGTCAGTGAAGTCTGTGACCCAGAAAATCTGAACAAGAGCAACAACAACAAATCTCTGAAGCGTCTCCCCGTGTGTCCGACACAGCGGTGCTGCTGTCAGACTGACGGACTGAAGCAAAATCAGGCGAATTCTCAGGCAGCTTCTGTTAACATCTCTCCTCTCACCAGTAAATCCCGCCTCCAGCATCTCCTCATTTCCTGTTTTGCTTCTCAGTTTCTTATTTGAAGCACAAACTTCTGAATCCTTTCTGTTTACATTCATTATTCATCGTTTCAACAATGGAAAAGCAGACTTCTTGAAATAGACGGCACAGCTGTCCCTCTGCAGCTCGCAGAGACTCCAAGTGCCTGTCAGTCAGATACCCTGAGAGTCGCCATCACAGCTGTCCTACTTTGAGCTTCCAGGCTCAAAGCTTCAGTCGCAGCGAGGAGAAAATCCTCCATCTGTCACAGTGTGCAGACGCAGGACTTCAAGTGATTTCACTGACTGATGCTGGACGTCTGCAGAGCTGCAGAGAGCGCGTCCACATCCAGGCCCACGGGAGAAAAACTCGCTTTCCTGGACGCTCTGTGCAGGCACGCTCGTGTTCGGCGACCCCTAGTGGCCAAAAATATGAAACCAAAACGTACAACTGATCCCAGAGAGCCGAGCTCCGATCACCTGGCTCAGGTGTGTTTACTTTCGTTATCTGCCGAAACAGTCACATGATGTGTGAAACCACGAACTGCTGCAGTCATGCAGAAACGAGCAGGCATGGGGACGGTATGGCGCAGATACAGTGTCACGGTGCATTCACACCGAACGCGACCAGAGCGTCAGGTTTACATGTCAATGGAGGAGCGCGACGAAGCGAAACCTCAGAAGCAGATCTGCGTCGCGAAAACGCTTTTCTGCCTGATCCGCGCAACTGACACGTTTGAAGCGCGAAGTAAAATACGCGCTGCAGTTTTTGTGTTGCATTTTGTGCATTTGCGCTTATCGCGTCTACCGCTCGAGTTGGAAAAATCTGAACTCCCAGCACCAAGTCACACCACAACAACCAATCAGGAGCCTGGTGACGTGATGCTCTGACCTAGGTCAAAGGGGCGGGTCCAGCCAAAGCCCTTTATTCTAGCAGTCAGTAGTTTTCTGACGAGGCAGCAGCAGAAACAATGTTTCTCCTCCTCCCTGAGGCTCTTCCACTGTAAGCCTCTGTAAATACTTATGTTTTATATATTTATGTTTAATGTTTTCATTTTAATATTATTTCAAATACATCTTTGTAATGACTAATGTGTAAGTCTGATTCTGATTGTGTCAGGATGGCCTCACAGACCTGCAGAGGTCACGACCCTAATCCCAGGCTGTCAGGAATTATTACAATGAATGCGTCACCTGCCAAGGACGTCTGAGCGGTATGGGTGACGGACGGCGAGCACGGAGTGAAGGCGGCTCTTATGGGAAGCAGGAGATGATTAAGTGCACTTTTTTAGATAAAGGACTCGTCTCCTTATGACTCCGTTTCCGGTGATTGTCGGGCTGTGAGCGGTGGAGACAAAGCCACCAGCAGAGAGACGAATGAAATCTGACTCCACTGGTCTGCAGACGTTTTACCCCGTTGCATATCTTAGTGTTAGCATGCATGCGTCACAGGAAACGCCAGCTTGTCTGCAAACACGCAGCAGCTGTTCACTCAGTCGAGAAACTAAAAACACGGGTGCTAAAAAAAGCTTTGCCTTCAAAGTAAGTGTTGCACCTTTTGAAATGTATTGTTGAAGCATCGATGAACAGCTTTTACTTTGAAGGTGCCTGTGTATGCGTTATCCCGTTTCTCCTCCGCTTGGCTCACGGCTAGCGATGGTTAGCGACATGTCGCCGCCTTCGGTGCACGTGGTCAGTGCCACGCCCTCTCAGCCTCCAGGAGCGTGGAGTGCACTCCGCACCTGCCCACGTTGTGTTGTTGTGTGTTGTTGTGTGTTGTTGTGGCGCGCTCTCATCGGAAGAATTCCAGCAGCAGATGCACGAACAGGTCGCACGCATGGATGATAAACGTGCTGCCAGCTTCCTGTCACAGCACCTGTTGTGATGTCAGGTGGTTGTTATTCGGATTATTTTGTCAGTATATGAATAAAATTCTGTTTTTGACCCGTTTCTTGTTTTTCAGTGATAATCTCTTAATTTGCTTATGCGATTAGAAACCTACGCACCACCCTCCTCGGCTCTCGGGGCCTTTGTGATTTGTGCAAAGGTTACACGGTTGGAGCTATTTCTGGTGATCCGCAGCTCCGTTTCTATTCATCCCGGTGGAATTCCCTTTCCTGCCAGGAATGTTATTACCATATGTGAGGGTTTTGTTGTTGCTGCGGTCTTGGCGTGTGTTCGGGCAGCGTTACACAACGTTGTGAGCTCTTTAAACTGGCAGGAAGTTGTGGAAAGAATCTTTGACGGGTACTTTCTTTATCTACATTAGCTCCATCCTGAGCTGTCGAGTTGTTCCTGTTGTTTTCTTCGACAGCAGCAGAATGAAGTGTTTCCTGAAGAACTCCCCTCTGACAGCACTTTAGATGGATTACATAAAGGCCTGATTAAAATGCAGCACAGATGAGCAGATAAACACTCACATACATTAGGAAACACGTCCTGTTTGCTTTGAGTCTTCGTGCTCGAGTGCTCCGGGCTGTCGCCGCCTAATGAATCAACCTCTGTTTTGTTTTCCGACCTGCTGCCGGATGTCTTTCAGGGTTCGATGCCTACTTCACTTCGCGGACTCTGGAGAACAACAGGAGGAACGTGTGGTTTGCCGAGTACTGGGAGGAGAACTTCAACTGCAAACTGATGAGCTCCTCCAAGAAGGACGAGAGCAGCAGGAAGTGCACAGGTGAGCGCTGGCGCCGTTTGTTTACTGCAGGTGTGTGTGGATACAGAATAAAGGAAGCCACGCCCACCCGGGACAGGTGGAGAGCAGCGAGTCTCCATTACTCGTTTGTTTGTTGGAGGCTCCATTTTCACTTCTTCTGTGCGACAGCAGGTCTGGACCCTCATCCGTCACCGCACGGTCACAGATGCTGGGTTTAGCTACCCGCTGATTTTTATTTCTAACGCCGTGTACAATTGTTGTGAAAATGTCTCGGGAGGGTTCGGAGACTCGCCCACTCGTTTTACAAAGCTCCCACGTGGGGTTGATCCCACCACGTGTCTGATTTTAGAACAGAAAGCACGACTAATGAAGCAGATCTGAGAGTTACTCCTCGTTTTGCGTTCCGGCTTTGGGTGGAAGAACTGAAGCAGAGCGCTGGCTGATGGTGAGAGCTTCGAGGTAAAGCTGGAGAATCAGCCTCACGCAGCAGATCGTCAGAGTATCCGAGTCATTCACGGGACAGACAGCGAACGTTCCTGGGTTTGTGTTATTTTCCACAGATCTGATTGGTCAGTAGGTGGTTATTTCGTAGCTGGCAATCTCTGGAAGGTTAGGTCATGCTTGTTTTGGAACGTTAAAGCCGGCGTTCCCACAGCGTTCCCACGGCGTACGGGGCACCGGAATGCTGCTGAGTCTGGTTCTGTGGTCAGACCTGTAAGCCTCCTGCTCTTGTTCCACTGGTTGTGTTTCATTGAGCAGTGTGTTTGTGACACTCATGCTTGATTTCTTTAATCGGCTTCTTTTAATCTGTGATGATTTTTAAGGTCATATGTGATGTGATGAACTTGACATCCAGGTAAACGTCTCGCCGAATCTGTGTTTGACGCAGAAATGAAAACACAACAAACACATCGAGCCGTCACGACTACAGCCGCCACTCTGACCCACGCCGCTCCGTCATAACCAGCTCTGACACTTTCAGCTCCTCCTGCAGATCATTCAGGAAACGGCAGGTTTAAAAACGCTTTCCCTCGTCCTGCGCGACTCTGAGAGCGACGGTCCGTCTACATGTCTAAACACAGACGTCAGAGGGAACCGCAGCAGTAAAGTGCTACAGCACAGCCTCTCACACCTGTGCAGGTCCTGGTGCAAACACACTGTAGTCTGATGAAGCTTGGAGCATGTGCACGCACACATTTATACGTGTGAGGGTGTTGGAATAAGGATGGATGGTGACTGCAGGAGGACCTGGCACTATATACATGTAGCACATAGATTTGGATAATTCAAGTAAACAGTATGTAGGGCTCACTGTGGCCCAGGTGAGGTGGCGGCGTGAGGGATCGGCGTGGCGCTCTGTGGAGACGTGGTTGTGGCGTACATGAAGGTAAAGGTGTGCAGAGATCAGAGAGCCGGGGCGATGCGGTAGATGAAAGCAGGAGTAAGACGAGTGAAGAGACCCACCGACATCAAGGCTAACGCTGCGTACCTCGGGAACCGCCTGGGCGTGTCTCGCTACTGGGCCGTGCCGTGATTGGACTCCTTAATCTGAGGAACTCTGTCGCTCATCGACTCGTAGCTTTTCTCTGGGGAAGCTTTGCTGCGTCTGCAATGTTAACCAGCACCTCAGGAGCCGCTCTGGACCACGATCGATAACGCCTCGCCGACAGTGACCCGGTATGATGGTGCGAGCAGGCCCTGAACGCTAATGAACCCGTTCTATTAGGCGTATTGATCGCAGCCTCGGGAGAACACATTATCTTGTCTGACTTACTTTTCTTCCCCTCTCCGCCTCGTTGCGTTCCTGTTTCATTTCCCGCTCTGCTCGGCTGATATTTAAAGAACTACACAAACACTCACAGACGAACGTTCACTTAATCTGCTGCTCGCCGCCACACTGACTGTCACACGCGCTCGGATCAGCTCCAGAACCGAACCTCCGCTCGCAGGCGGGGACCGCCTCCCGGCCGAGACCGTCCACTCCTGTCACATGACTCCGACAGGAACACTACACCAACACGGGAGCGTCACTTCCTGTATGTGACCACGTCAGAGAGGACGAGCTGCTGGTGTGTGTGTGTGTGTGTGTGTGTGTGAGTCTGTCTGTCTGTCTGTGTGTGTGTGTGTGTGAGTGTGAGTCTGTCTGTCTGTCTGTCTGTGTGTGTGTGTGTGTGTGTGTGAGTCTGTCTGTCTGTCTGTCTGTCTGTGTGTGTGTGTGTGTGTGTGTGTGTGTGTGTGTGTGTGTGTATGTGTGTGTGAGTTCTCGTCCAGAGCAGCTTTGCATGACTCACAGCTGGAAATAATCCTTCTTTATGTGACACTGACCCCCGATGCAGCTCCTCACTTCTTCCTCTGTCTGAAACGAGCTGTTTTAGCTCCACCCCCTTTAGTTTGGCTGTTCCTCCAAACTGCAGGTATCCTGTCGTTAAGTCTGACATCACTAGCCGTGTCTGGACCTAAGCTCCGCTGCAGGTCCATATATCAAACGATCACTATGGCATTACTGAGAGTTGAAAAACTGTCTAAAGTCTTTCATCTTTAATAAAATGATCAGCGTTCTGCTCTACCAGGTGTAACAATTGAGTTTAACATCCAGGCATCCATGAAAACGGAATTTATGACATTTAACGGAGTTAGAAGTTAGCAGGGAGTTAGCTCGCTAGCTTCTATCTAAATACAATATAGCATGTCCTGACTGCGGGGTTTTGGAAACAAATTCAAACGTACAGCTCTGTTATCACTTCCAACATAAATGAAGACAGAAAACTAAACAGCAGTGACGTTTGTAGGGTTACTGAAGTTGGGCTAGCTGCTATATAATGATGTGCTACGTGACCGCTAGCGACACAGCTATGTTAGCATAATATAAACAAGCTAACTTTTTTTCCACTGGATAAAAGTTGACGTGAGTGTTCTCGGTGGTCAGGAACAAATGTAATCGCATGGCAGGATGCTGTAAAAGGACCAAACTTCAGCCAGGAGAACAACTGAGATAATCCATCCACAATACGAGGTTAGTCATTCATATACTGCTGCATGGGCTGGGCTGTAGTTACATCCTAAGGTTTTAAAAACTGAGCTTAAATAAATGATTAGCGGTAATAAAAGCCGAGGGAGGTCAACAGGGATCACTGACTGTTTTAGGAGCTTTTTGAGATCAAATAGAAGAAAATACAAAACATTAAACATGTTAACAACACAAAAGCCATATTAAACGCAGACTACTTTAGACCCGGAAGTAGGATTCGTCGCGTCATCACTGAACAACCGGATTGAGAGCATGTGGGTGGGGCTTCTGTCAGGCAGCAGCTCAGTTTAGTTTTGAAGCGTTGACATGAGCGTGTTCGGTCGATGCCGTGGTGAATTGACCTTATGTACATATTTGGACGAGAGGGTGGAGCAATAATTAAACCCAGCACTGTAAGATGTATGAAACCGGAATTAGCTGATGACCTCAATGTTTTTTTTGCGCGTTTCGAGGTGCCTGCTGTGGCGGCAATTCAGAGCTCTGCACCCGCTCCCGCTGCTGAACCAGCACCACTGATACTTTCTGAGCATGAGGTGAGGAAAACTCTGAGGGCAACAAACTGCAGGAAGGCAGCGGGACCAGATAGCATACCGGGACGTGTGCTAAGAGTATGTGCAGATCAGCTGACCACAGTTTTCACCAGCATCTTCAATGCCTCTCTGGCCCAGCAGGTAGTCCCCACCTGCTTTAAAACATCAGTGATTGTTCCGATCCCGAAGAACACTCGCCCAGCCAGCCTAAATGATTATCGCCCAGTAGCCCTAACATCTGTAGTGATGAAGTGTTTTGAGAGGCTCATGAAACCCTTCATCAGTTCCTTCCTCCCTCCTGACTTCGACTCACTGCAGTTTGCATATCGGACAAATAGATCTACCGGAGACGCTGTAGCACAGGTCCTGCATACCACACTGAGCCATCTAGATGAGGGATGTGGAAATTATGTGAGAATGCTGTTCATAGATTACAGCTCAGCATTCAACACCATAGTGCCCCACACCCTCTCGGGTAAGCTCCAAGATCTGGGATTCAGTACATCTTTGTGCAGGTGGATTTATAGCTTCCTGACCGCGAGGCCACAGTCAGTGAGAATAGGGGATGTGTACTCCCATACACTCTCACTGAACATAGGGGCTCCCCAGGGATGTGTACTGAGCCCCCTTCTCTACTCCCTCTACACCGCGGACTGCACGGCCAGACACCCCACTAATTCCATTGTGAAGTTTGCTGACGACACAGTGGTGGTGGGACTCATCTCCAGGAATGACGAGAGGGCCTACCAAAGTGAGGTGGATGGACTAGCAAAGTGGTGTGAGGCAAATCACCTCTCCATGAACATCAGCAAAACAAAGGAGATGGTGATCGACTTTAGAAGACAGAGAGGAGAGAAAACTCACACCCCAATTCAGATCAATGGAACCCCTGTGGAGAGAGTCTCCAACTTCAAATACCTCGGTGTTCACATCAACGAGGACCTCACTTGGAGCACACATACGGAATTCCTTGTTAGTAAAGGCAGACAGCGCCTCTATCACCTGAGGCGTCTAAAGAGGTTTAAGATCTCCAAGATCATACAGAGGAGATTCTACACTGGTGTCATTGAGAGCATCCTGTGCAACAACATCATGGTGTGGTACGGGAACTGCACAGTACAGCAACAGAAAGCCCTGCAGAGGGTTGTGCGCACAGCTGAACGCACTATGGGAACACCTCTACCAGCACTGCAGGACATCTACGCTGAAAGGTGCAGATCCCGGGCCATCAGGATCACTAGGGACTCTAGCCATCCCGCCCATAAACTGTTCAGGCTGCTGAGGTCAGGGAAACGCCTCTGTAGCCTGAAAACAAGAACAGAAAGGTTCAGGAGGAGTTTCTACCCACAAACAGTGAGACTCCTCAACCAAAAACGCAAACCGGATAATATGCTGGACAATCTCACACATAGTACATAATTCGCACTTTACCTTTCTTCTTTCCTGAACCTTATCTTATCTTATCATATTATATAAGATAAGATAAGATAACCTTTATTAGTCCCACACTTGGGAAATTTGTTTTGTCATAGCAGGAAGTGGACAGTGCAAAAGTTATGAGGCAAAAATTAGAATACAATAAGAATAAATACAGTACACAGCTGTACAGAATAGAATAAAATACTATATACAGTAGAATAAAATAAAATAAATATACAATAAGATAAAAATAGAATACAAATACAAATACTATATACAACTGAGTAAAATACAACGATGACAGAAAGGATTATTGCACTTAGTATTATGTATACTTAGTATTATATATACATTTGTACTTATGTAAATATGTATATTTTTATAGTTTTTTAAATCATTACAGTTTAGGTAAAAGTTTTTCTAGTATGTTTCTCACAGTCGGGGGGAGTATTTTTTAGCCAGGAAAAACATTTCACTGTATGTTGTACTAGCTATAACTACATGTGACAAATAAATAAATAAAGAATAAAGTTATCAGCTGATGCTTGGATATCCATCCATCAGCATCCACAGACTGTATGAGAGCATCACACAGGAGCTGATTAGCGCTCATGCCGGTCGTCCTGCTGCCACACGCAGCAGCAGGTTTCCTCACTTTACAGTCAGACGTTTGTCACACCGACGGCGTTTATGGCCTCGATGTCGGCGGGGAGGAAATGAGTCATGAGAGGATACTTTGTGCCGTTTAATTTGTTCATCTTGGCAGCTGTTGGAGATTAAGAGGTCAAATTTACGGAGCGGGATTCCAGGAATCCAGGACAAACATGGCGGTGCTCCAGGTTATAGTCTGCACCCATCAGATCCACGGAGACTGAATCTGTTGTAAATGAAGTTTTCCATCATTTCCTCGTCAGCTTTAATTATTTGATCTCAGAGCAAAAGTCGAAGTTCTGATCATTTTGACTTTTTACCTTCATGTTGTAGAATTAAACATTCGACTTAAATTTTTATTTATCTCGTTTCTTTACTCTCATTTAAAATGTGTTTATTTATTTTTTTCATTTTTATTGTCCATAAATTTTTTGCTGTATTACAAAATGAAGTTTTAATAATTCACATTGGTAATGAATCATGTTGACTCTTTTGTCTTTTTAACTTGCATGCAGTCGTTTTATGTCCCACATTAAATAAATCAAAAGTTTATTACAGCACGAGAAAAACATTAAAGTCTGAAGTTATTGTGTAAAAAAACTCAGTCCTCTATTTTTCCTCTTTCATAAAAATGAATTTTTTACTAAAAATTGAATAATTTTTTCTCCTCATAACTTTCCAGCAAATATAAGAATTATTGAGGTTTTTTTATCAAGAGGAAATTTAATCTTGGAGGTTTTTCCTCATTTATCTGTCTGTCACACACACACACACACTCACTCTCTGACGCACTCACTGGCCTGCTCCAGTCACTTTGTGGAGCATTGGACTGCCATTACCTCATAAGACTTTGTTGTTACACTATCTCTTACCGTATACTACTAAATCTCCATTTGCACTATTTGCCTATTTTGCACCACTATGCCTCCTTACTTGAATATTGTATATTGTATATTGTATATTGCATAGCTTTTTTTTTTGTTATACATAAAATTGTATTGTATTTATTTAAATTTTTACTTTTTAATTATTTTATTTGCATTTTTTAATCACTAGGGTTTGAGAGTAACGCAATTTCTATTCTCTGTATGTCCTGTACATGTGGCAGAATTGACAATTAAAGTTGACTTGACTTGACTTATTTATTTAGAAACAGGATATTTTCACCCATAATTTTAAACTGTGTGTTGCTTTATTATGTTATAAATATTGCAGTGAGATACAGAAGCTGAGCTGAGCTGCAGAAGCGCTCATTAACTGTGAAATCTCTCCTTTAAAACAGTTCCTTTAATGACACATTTGGCTGTTTTCTTCTTTCACTGATGTCTTCTTAAAACTGAGATGATGCACACCAGGACGCTTCCTCCCGGGAACCAGTTTTTTTAAGTGCCTCCAAACATGGTGTTGCTACCACAACTAGGGCAATTATTTGTGTTATTAACCCACTTACTCAAACTGCAGGGAGGCGAATTACAGAGCGTGAAAATGAATGTGACATCTGCTTCATATGATTTCATCCTGAGGTCACAGAGCTCCTTTGGATGAGGAGGATTCTTCTCTTGTAGAAATGACTACAGTCCAACTTTAGATCACAACTCAGCTGTGCTGCTTTTAGTACAGGCAGTGAGAAACGAACACAGACGCTGGACTTTCCCACTTTCACTGCAGACAGTGAACTAACCACAGACACTGGACTTTCCCACTTTCACTGCAGACAGTGAACTAACCACTGACCTGACTTTCCCCTGTTACAGATGTTTGGTTTTGTCAGGCATCAGTTCAGGGTGCAGGTGCATCATGGGTACTGTAGGCGCCTCTCTGGCTCTGATTTTCTTCTTTGAATGGTTTTTGGGGTGAAATGTGGAGCCTGTCGTATGTTTTGGCGTCGCTCTTGTCCCGGACAGCTCCTGAATGGCTCTCTCTCATTAACAGCCTCCGTGTTGTGATGTGTTCAGGGTCTCCTGCGGCAGGTGGTTGAAGGCTAACGGCCCGGGGTGAGGACAGCTGCAGGATAACATTGTGCCGGCGGTGCCTCTGAAGGCTGCCGTGCAGATAAGATTGTGCCAGCAGCTCCGGAGTGTGAGGTGGTCCAGAGAGGGACTCCTGTTTATGAGATAACATTGAGCTCGGCTCCCTTTGCCTCTGGCAGATAAATATGGAGGTTTGGAGAGGCGGGGCCTCGGGAGGGTTTAAGAGCAGAGATAGGACGACGCCGTCAGTCTCTGCCTGTGACCACATTATCTGGAAGCCGTGCTGTTCGCTGCCGTACGTCTGCCTTCTGGCCATCCTGGGCCTCGCCACCTCTTCCTGAACAGCACAAAGACAGAAGTACAAACACCGCTGCTCCCGAGCTCCTCGCTGGTCAGCTGACGGAGCCGAG
>NC_137936.1:40062363-40072363 GCF_963969265.1 Rhamphochromis sp. 'chilingali'
GTGTTTGCAACGCTGTGAAGGCGACATATTACTGATACGCTCGGCTCATTTAGTTACTCAGACTTTTGGCCGTGGATTTTTTTAGATTTGCTCCATCCATCATCTATTTTCCACTTATCCAGGTCAGCCTCAGCCTATGCCAGCGGCCATAGGGTGAGAGGCGGGGCACACCTGGACAGGTCGCCGGTCTGATGCCGGTCAGATTTGTACCAGGGTTGGCTAAAAGCTGCAAGAGTCGCCTTCAAGAGGAGGAGACTTCCAGCCTAGACCCCGACTGTGATGGACAGATACAAAGGACAAAGAGGCCACGCCCCTAACAACGCACGCATGTTTCCGCTCATGTTGGTCACGTTTCTGTTCTTTGAAGGTGAAACCGTCTCTAAGTGAACACAACCATTACAAACAAAATCAAGTTAAAAATGGAACAGGGCCAAAAATGAGTGAATAACCAGAAAGCTGAATGTGACCCGTGATGGGAGGAGCTGGTCGGGTGGATGTTCGAGTGGAGGAAACCTCAGCAGCCAGCAGGACAGCAGTAGAAGCTCCGACACACGTTTAAATGTCAGCGTGATCATCAGGAGCTCAGAGTCTGCTGCCCATCAGCGAGGAGGAGGAGGAGGCCTGCGAGGGATTCCTCTCCCACAGATCAGCCTCAGCAGCCAGCAGGACCTGTGCTCCCTGCTGAGACATGAAAGACCGAGCTCAGAGTCACCGCCGCCGGTCCTGCCGCCGCCACCGGCTCCAGGTCACCTTCTTCATGTGGAGACGTTTCCTTGGAGACGCCTTTGCTGCTCATAGAAATCTGACTTTTCTGATCCGCAGACTCTGAAGGGCGAAGACAGAGCAGCAAATATCAGCATGAAACATAAATACATGCTTTCACGTGAAGTTCATGTGTGTACGATAGAATAGAATAGAATAGAAAATGCTTCAATGGGGAAATTGACGTGCTCAGCAGTGACAGGCTCATGGAGCGTGCAGTCACACGAGGACACGTGCACTTATTCAAATACTTGTGCTGTTACCATGGTAACCTCCAACATTAAAAGCCCCTCCCTGTGCTGTGGAGGTCCCCTGGGTGACCCCTGACCCCCTGCAGTACCTGCGCTGTCTGGAGGATCCGAGGTCACGTTGCCGGTGTCTCCTCCCACTGCTCCATGACATCAGAGCGCTGAGCTGCAGCTGATCAGAGAGGCGTCTCCAACCTGGCTGTACTGTGAGGAGTGTCTGCAGCTCCTCCTGGACCTCACTCCTCCTGGACCTCCTGGACCTCGCTCCTCCTGGACCTCCTGGACCTCGCTCCTCCTGGACCTCCTGGACCTCACTCCTCCTGGACCTCCTGGACCTCGCTCCTCCTGGACCTCCTGGACCTCACTCCTCCTGGACCTCCTGGACCTCACTCCTCCTGGACCTCCTGGACCTCGCTCCTCCTGGACCTCGCTCCTCCTGGACCTCACTCCTCCTGGACCTCCTGGACCTCGCTCCTCCTGGACCTCGCTCCTCCTGGACCTCACTCCTCCTGGACCTCCTGGACCTCGCTCCTCCTGGACCTCACTCCTCCTGGACCTCCTGGACCTCACTCCTCCTGGACCTCGCTCCTCCTGGACCTTGCTGTCCTCACACTGAAGTGGTCACTAAGGAGGGTCTCGGTGAAACGCAGCACCACTTCCTGTTTAAACCCCCAGATGTGGCTGCAGGTGACCAAACTCCTTCAGTGTCTCACACACACAGCTATGAGGAAGACCTCCTTCCCCTCCTCCTCCTCCTCCCCTTCGGTCGACATGTGTTGGTATCCTGAATGCACAAAGCATCGCTCAGCATGCAGAATCAATTTGGCCCTCTGAGGAGCCCGGGCTAATACACGAGCCGTTTACTGGCGGCTAGAAGAAATTACAAGTGATAAATTGAATTAATCTCAATTGAGGCTGGGAATGGGATGAAACGGGGTCTGTGGCCTGGAGAGGATTAACAGCAGATGTCAGGAGGGAGGAGGGGAGGCGGGAGGAGACGAACAAGGGGAGAAATATTGTCTGTGTCCTGTGGTGTCCTTCCTTTTAATGATTTTGAAAAGCTAATCTTTCCCTCTGTGGGACTCTGAAACAGTGTCAGGACCCGCATTAAACTGTCCACTGCAGCTGCAGCTGACAGAGCGCAGGTGAGCACACCTGTTAGCAGGAGGGAGGGGTCACCTGCATCCTGGTGACAGCCTCAGCAGGTTTACAGAGCTATGATTTTTATCAGGGCGCCTTTAAAAAGTCTCAAATATGAGGCCTCACAGCCAGGTTTTGTTGTCCTGCACAACCATGTCAACCAGCAGTCCAAGCAGACACTCCCACAACTCCCTGCTCCAGCCAATCACACCTTGCCAGTCCAGACGTCTCCGCAGAGTCACCGGAGGCTTCCAGGTCAGAAGCTGAGCCTCAGTGCTGTTTGCTGGGCCCCGCCCACGTCTGGTTTTTGAAATGAAACTTTGATGCTTGGCTCTGCCTTCATCAGAGCAGAGCGGCACGCCGCCACCTGCGAACGCCGCAGCCTCGAGCTGACAGGCTCTCTTTTAAACTGGACACTGTGGTTAAACTGGTGTTGATCGAGGCTGTGTGCTGGAGTGATGCGCTCAGCGCCGAGGACGTTTACACTCTCTGAGTTTTCCTCTGCAGCTCCTTTGGACAGTCTTGTGAATATTTCGCAGTAATAAAAGCAGCACACGTGTGACACGATGTCTGTTTCTAAACCCCTTCAAAGATAAAGGACACAGCGGCTCTTCAGTTTGTGTCTCAAACGCAGCTAAAAGGAAGATAATTATTCAAATTCCCTGTTTGTTTTTTCCATCTGCAGCTTTTCTTTGAAGCAGGGTCAGACGTGTGTTTGTTCGGCACCGGCATCAAAGAACAAAGGACCTCAATCTCTCACCTGTGGAGGGAAAACGCCGCCCGCTCTCAGCTGATGTACACAGAGCTTTTATTCTGTGCTTTAGAATAATCCCGAGTCGCAGCGGGTCATCGCACACGGCAACGTTTCGCACCGCAGTGATGTTGGAGCGCCGAGCGCTGCTGTGAAGTGCACCTCGCACGGTGCCCGTGGGAGCCTGATAAAGGCTTAAGTGAGCTGAAGGTGCTTTCCTCGCGGCTTTAAATCAGGTTTAATCCTCGTGCTGTTCACACACGCCTGTTATCGCTTCGTTAAAGAAAACTTTTAAACTCGTGCTGCAGATTCGTCAACGTTTCTCCGAGCTGCTGCTGACGCAGTCGGCTCGTGTCGAAGAGATTTCATTTTCATTTCGGTATTTCTTTGTTAATCGGTACCAGATGGAATCAGAGACCATGTTTCACTGGAAATCCTGAATTCCTGTTTGTCAGCTGTTTGTCAGCTGTTTGTCAGCTGCCGCTCCACCTTCATCATCATCACCGTCGATCACCTGGCAGCAGCTCCGTGATAGGCTGCTTTACGCAGACACACTGCTGACTCATCAGAGCATTTCAGATGCGCTGAAGCTGGTGACTCCGCCCTCTCTGTGTGTAAAAACCCTACAGTCACTCACAGACAAACATGTTCGCAGGTTCAGGAAGTGCTATAGAAACCAGCAGCTTGTGTCGGCCTGTAAACCTGTTGGCTGTGGGGACTGACTCGCTGCTGCCCCTGCTGGACATTTGTGTGATTACCAATGAACATCTGCTCGCATTGTTTGCGGCGGCTGTGACTTCTCTGAGCAGTTTTACATGATACGCTGAATCATAATCAGCCCTCTGGATCATTTTTCAGTTTTCCGGGTGAATAATTAACGGAGGCGGGACTGATTTCAGTCAGCAAACTGAGCGCGCTCGCAGAACGTGGCGTGTGGCTGCTGTGTGTTTGTCACATGAAGGATGAATGGCGCCGGCATGCCTGTGATCTTGTCTCTGATGAGTTTCCTGTTCTTTGGTCCTTTCCGTTGGTTTCTGTCACTCGAGCACGCCGCTCATCCGCTAACCGCAAACGTTCAGCTGCACTCGGCCTCACCGGGACCCGGGGGACTTATTTCCTCCTTCATTCAATTAATCAGTTTAATCATGATCCACAGTGACTGAGTTAATGACTGCGGCTCACAATAATGGAAGGAAAGCAGACGGCGTTTGTGAGAGGCGGCCTGCTGCCGAGGCTGACTCAGCCGAGAGATGCTGCAGTTTAATGGAGGCCGTTGGTCAGGAGGGACAGGATGACTACAGTGAGTGTGGAGAGTCACATGCTCTGCGTGATGGCTGTCCTCTGTCAGCTGAAGGGAGGAGCAAAGAAAGGAGGCGGAGGGGCATGGGATTATAATTACAGACAGGAAACCACAGGAAGCAAATACACCTCCAGGAATCTGTGAAGGGAAGTGAAGAAGAAGCACCCAGTGCATCATGGGAATCCTCAGCAGCCTACATCTATTGCAGCATAACTAAGGGAGGATTCAGGGTCACCTGGTCCAGCCCTAACTATATGCTTTAGCAAAAAGGAAAGTTTGAAGCCTAATCTTGAAAGTAGAGATAGTGTCTGTCTCCTGAATCCAAACTGGAAGCTGGTTCCACAGAAGAGGGGCCTGAAAACTGAAGGCTCTGCCTCCCATTCTACTTTTAAATACTCTAGGAACAACAAGTAGGCCTGCAGAGCGAGAGCCAAGTTGGTCCTGTTAAACCGTTTGGTCCTCTGGAGACATCAAACAGTGACGTTCGATGGACTTTGGGTGAGGCTTGTTTCTCTCAGTGTCACTTTAGCCCAGCGAAGCTGTTTCCATGGTTATGGGAGTTCCTGTGCTCTGTGGCATGGAGAAGGCTCGCTGCGTCCCTCTGCTCTGCTCTGATACCACAGATGGATTCTGCTCGCTTTATCCTGCATATCCATTTAAAGAGACTGCAGCACAACATGAAGGAGACGCGAAGAGTTCAGTGAGCTTCCTCACGCTCCGGAGTCGGTTTGATGCTGAATGTCGAGGCGGAGGAAATTAGCCTCGGGAGGCGTTTCATGACTGCTCGTTACTAATATTAGGGGGGACGCGAGCCCCTCGTCTCCCGCGGTGCTTGTGTGCTTCACCAGGAACGAAGATGAAAAGAAGGCAGGAAGAGGGAGACATGTGAGAACAGGGAGGCGGGGCAGACGAGCCCTCTGCGTGCGGGCAGATGGAGGAAAGCGAGACATGTTTGTGAAGCGGTTACTGCTGGGCGACCGCCCGACAGCATCCAACACGCAGTCAGGAGGCGAGGGGGCGGGGGGGGCAATGAAGAATCGAGGCCAAAAAAAAGGTATCCATGGCAACGGTGCGGAGAGCCCGTCACTGCGTCCCTGGTACAGTGAGACTGGAAGCTCCCCCCCCAGAGAGTGTTGATGTGTTATTGGCTCTTCCAGGCGAACAGACGCTGCTGTGACTAACAGCGAGCAGAAAGAGGCGCTTCCCCTGCACCGCTCACCTGACCCACACTGACCCGCGGCCTACAACGGAATCACAGCGCCGGCTTATCGACGAGGAGTGTGACAGCAGGCGTGGGAGCAAAGGTCTGCCCGACAGTGATAAGAATAACAGCGAGGGAGGCGCAGGGAGTGTTCATGGACCTCCTCGGTTTCTTTTTCCATTTTACACCCAGTGAACATTTACTCGCTCACCTTTTGTCTCCTTGCAAATCTGACCTTTAGTTTCATTTAAAGCAGAAACCTGCAGGCCGGCCTCCGACAGGAACCAGACGAAGCAAAGCTTCATGACGCCGTCTGCCAGCAGCACATTATCGGTCAGGATCAGCCTCGTCAGCGCTTAACCATGAGCGGAGCATCTAGCCCTCCCCGAACCCCACAGAGCACAAGTTCTCCTGCAGAGCTCAGCTTCACGTAAAGTTTCAGTAAAGCGGCGTGATGGACAGGCGTGGACACAGGTGCATTTGTAGGTGTTTCCTCTAAAAAGTGCAAAGGTTGAGGAGGAGAGTATATAAATGTGCAGCAGAATGCCAAAAACCCACGTCAGGACTCATTTGTGTCTGACGAGGTCCTTTCACAGAGGAGGCTTTCATAACAGCCTTACTCCTTCAGTCTGTTTCTAGTTGCACTGTCATGAACTTTGACCTTTAACCTGCTGACTGAGGCCTGTAGAGTCTCAGATGGAGCTCTTGGCACCGTCTGACTTGGGGGCGATTTGCTGGGACGTCTGGGACGTTTCTGCTCAGCGACGGTCAGCGTTCAGGTCGGCACGGACGCGGGCGGTAATTGCATCGTTTTGCAGAAACAGTGCGCCGGCTGATGATGCCGACGGCCCAGAGTCAGATTCTGGCTCCGAACCAGCCGCCTCTCTTTCCTGAAACGTGTTAAAGCTTCGCTTCCTCTCTGTCGTATTTGTCAGACGGCGTGTAGAATAATCACACCCCCACAGGTCTGCTGATTTGTGACCCAGATTGGGCTCATGTGCTCAGAGAGTCATAAATAATCGATTTTATCCTGCTGGACCCCAGAGCAGATGGATTTTACGTGGACATTCGGTCTCACCCTTATTTTTCCAGGTGTGTGAAAGGACACATTACTGGTTTGGGTCGGCGGGATCTAAGGATGCTGGGTAGGATAATTGGGACCTGGGTGACTCGGGTTGTTGGTCGAGTTGGTGGAGCGCTCCTGAGCGCCGTGATGCAGAGAGCTGCAGGAAGCGTAATGAACAGCGTTGTTTCTGCTGTAACCTTTACAGCGAACACAGTTGTCCTCATTTTATTTCCTGTGTTGGACGAAGCTGTCGGCGTGCCGGCTGAGTTCAGGACCCGGACACTTAATCAGCTGCTGAGGCTGTGTGTGTGGGGGGGGCTCTTTCCACCAGCTGTGACACCTCTTCAAAGCTCGGGGTGAATTATTGAACACGCCTCGGCGGCGGGCAGCCCTCCTGACCGCTGCGAAGGCCAGAAGACAGATGGCGTTTTCATTTAAATGATTGACCTGCCGCCGCTCGTGGCGTTTTGCATCCCATCCCGTCTGGATTTGTGTTATTAGTGAGGCTGTGAGTCACTCTCTCATGGCGTGCGGAGGAGCTCGTTTCTTATGTGACGAGTAGGATTTGAACGCCATCCGTGCATTAAACGTGGCGGCGGATTCACCTGCCTGTGAGCTGATGGCGAGGAGGAGCAGCGGGGATTTGTGTCAGCCGGTCATGTAATTCTGATGATGCTTGGCGTGCAGTGAAAAGGTTGGATGGGACGGGGGAGTGATGTATGGATGTGTGGAAGCAAATGCTGATGAATGTAATCAGAATTTCATAATAGGGAAAATGAATTAGGAGACAGGAGCTGTGTGGGAGAGATGCGTTTCCTTCCCTTCAGAGCTGGACCGCCGCCTGTTTTCGAGGGGGGGGGGGATTAGAGGCTGGCTCTGAACTGTCAGCTTGGACAGAGACGAGCCAGGCTGTTAGCCCCACGTGGCCTTCCATCCCCGGCTATTCCAGGTTATCCACTCGGCTGTTTGGTGGTGGGCGGGGAGCCGGGGCAATCTGGATCATGGTGGGCGGCGATAACATCCGCTATTGATTCTGGACTTTCTTTCCCGGTGCCGCCGGAACCAAAGGCTCATTGAGATCGGCCTCTGCAGATAATCTGTCTGAGGACGTCCTTAGCGCTCTGTAATGGATCAGCTCTGGGTCACAGCAGCTTTTCAAATCCCTCCAAGTCCTTTTAGATCAGACGGCGAGCAGCTATCTGCCAAATTCATCAGCACACAATAACAAACACACAGCATCCGTCAGAGCTCAGCTCCTTCCAGGGTCTGGGCAGCGTTTCAGGGAGGGCTTGGAGCTCATTTCCACAAGCGCATCACTTCACACAACAGCGCACTGAACAATACTCAGAATCCTGCGCTGGCACATCGGATCGGACGCTTTCTAAAGAGGCGTTTTAAACCTGAAAGAGCGAAAACTCGTTAATAAAACAGCATTACAATCATCCCTTCATGCATTAAGTTTCATTTAAGTCACATCAAACAGGCACAGCTGAAATTCAGACTCACTCAGCAACTGTTCTTTATAATTTATTAATAATAATAAGCACATGCAGCTGTACAGCACATACATGTGTATGATTCCCTCAAAGCACAGGCAGACGAAAGTAGTTTTTCCATCACTGGTTTATTTGAAGACGTCTCTCCAAAGCCACTGTGAAAACTACACAGCATTAACAAAATAAAACTCAGCCTAAGACACTAAAAATAAAACGGTACAACAAAACACGATAAATGAATAAATTCCCCGTTGGCTGCATGCTGCAAGAAGGGATTAGTCACCGTTCCTCAGGGGTTTCCTTATCCGGTTGTTCAGTCTGACGTCACTAGCCGTGTCTGGACCTAAACTCCGCTGCAGGTCCATATATCAAACGATCACTATGGCATTACTGAGAGTTGAAAAACTGTCTAAAGTCTTTCATCTTTAATAAAATGATCAGCGTTCTGCTCTACCAGGTGTAACAATTGAGTTTAACATCCAGGCATCCATGAAAACGGAATTTATGACATTTAACGGAGTTAGAAGTTAGCAGGGAGTTAGCTCGCTAGCTTCTATCTAAATACAATATAGCATGTCCTGACTGCGGGGTTTTGGAAACAAATTCAAACGTACAGCTCTGTTATCACTTCCAGCATAAATGAAGACAGAAAACTAAACAGCAGTGACGTTTGTAGGGTTACTGAAGTTGGGCTAGCTGCTATATAATGATGTGCTACGTGACCGCTAGCGACACAGCTATGTTAGCATAATATAAACAAGCTAACTTTTTTCCACTGGATAAAAGTTAACGTGAGTGTTCTCGGTGGTCAGGAACAAATGTAATCGCATGGCAGGATGCTGTAAAAGGACCAAACTTCAGCCAGGAGAACAACTGAGATAATCCATCCACAATACGAGGTTAGTCATTCATATACTGCTGCATGGGCTGGGCTGTAGTTACATCCTAAGGTTTTAAAAACTGAGCTTAAATAAATGATTAGCGGTAATAAAAGCCGAGGGAGGTCAACAGGGATCACTGACTGTTTTAGGAGCTTTTTGAGATCAAATAGAAGAAAATACAAAACATTAAACATGTTAACAACACAAAAGCCATATTAAACGCAGACTACTTTAGACCCGGAAGTAGGATTCGTCGCGTCATCACTTAACGGCCAGATAAGAGGGTAGTTAAAGTCCATTCCACTTAATGTGACTTTCAGTAAAGACCATTACGGGCTCGTTCTTGCTGCACACTTACAGGTGTTTTCCTCCCAAAAAGGAAAACCTGCGACTTGTAAGCGAGCTTGACTTTCAAAATAAAAGCACCATGAATGTTTGTAGCTCATCGTTCCCCTCATGGACGTATCGATCAGGTTTCGAGATCCAACCCTGAGCTGGCTTTCTGCGCTAACGCTAGCTCTCCCATTAAAGTGACCAACGATCTGAGTGGATACGATGGATTTGTTCAGGCAGGAAGTGGAAATGCCAGCTGGTCTGGCACATTCCCATCATGCTACATGTGAACCAGTACGAATTACCAACACAGACTTTGTACAGGAACAGTCAGCATGTGTTATAGAACGTGTATGTGTGAGGAGGAGGTGTGGCCATCATTAATAAATGTTTCCTGTGCAGTCGCAGAGGTCAGAGCAGGAAAACACATTTTAGTTTTTTAAAAGATCAGCGACGTATTTTGTGTCTTTGTGTTTTTATCTGATCCACAAAGTCGTCCTGAGCAGTGACACACCTGCTGCTGGCTCAGTGTCTGTGTGAGATGTTCGATTCCCAACCAGTCGTGCCTTTGCTGCTCACTCGTTTGTGATCTGACACGATGGACACACGGACCCTAAACACAAGAAACCCTCACGCTGATACTGTGACTGATACAAATACTGTGTAATTACAGTTATGGAGCAGCTGTTTTTATACTTACAAGATAGTACTGACCCCCAAATATTGTGGGATTATACCTTCAACCAAGATCCTTTCCTAAATGTAATGTGACAAAACCAGAGCACAGAGGTTCAAACAGAGCATGGTCCAGACTGCAGGCTG
>NC_137936.1:40079863-40199863 GCF_963969265.1 Rhamphochromis sp. 'chilingali'
GTGTGCGCGCGCAAAATGTGGTTTCATTAGTGTCTGTTACAGTGTAGGAGGAATTAGTTTTTTGCGTTTGTGTTTTCTTCTTCATGTTCTTATCCTCCTACACACAGACACACACAGACACACACACACACAGCACAGGTTGTATTTGTTGGGTTTAAACCAGTGAGGCAAGACTCACTCAGACACTTCAGTGCCAGGTGGGCGGGATCTTTGTTTCCCGCTATCTCTGTAACAGCAGCCAATCGCAGAGCAGGAAAGCTTGCCGAGCTTCCGTTGGCCTGCAGTAAGCTAGCGGCCTGTGACATCACACCTGTCTGTGATGTCACACCTCTGCTGCAGTCTCATTCGTCCTTTGCACAGCGAAGAAGCTTTTAGTCTGCTCAGCTCGTTTCTTTTATCTGTGCAGCTCCGTGTCAGAGCCGCAGTATTCCCACAGTATTCCAGAGTATTCCCACAGTATTCCCACAGTATTCCAGAGTATTCCCCGTATTCCCACAGTATTCCAGAGTATTCCCACAATATTCCCAGTATTCCCACAGTATTCCAGAGTATTCCCAGTATTCCCACAGTATTCCAGAGTATTCCCACAGTATTCCCACAGTATTCCAGAGTATTCCCAGTATTCCCACAGTATTCCAGAGTATTCCCACAATATTCCCAGTATTCCCACAGTATTCCCAGTATTCCCACAGTATTCCCACAGTATTCCAGAGTATTCCCAGTATTCCCACAGTATTCCAGAGTATTCCCACAGTATTCCCACAGTATTCCCACAGTATTCCAGAGTATTCCCACAGTATTCCCACAGTATTCCAACAGTATTCCCACAGTATTCCCAGTATTCCCACAGTATTCCCAGTATTCCCACAGTATTCCAACAGTATTCCCACAGTATTCCCAGTATTCCCACAGTATTCCAGAGTATTCCCACAGTATTCCCACAGTATTCCCACAGTATTCCCAGTATTCCCACAGTATTCCCAGTATTCCCACAGTATTCCAGAGTATTCCCAGTATTCCCACAGTATTCCAACAGTATTCCCACAGTATTCCCAGTATTCCCACAGTATTCCACAGTATTCCCACAGTATTCCAGAGTATTCCCACAGTATTCCCACAGTATTCCCACAGTATTCCCAGTATTCCCACAGTATTCCCAGTATTGCCACAGTATTCCCACAGTATTCCCAGTATTCCCACAGTATTCCAACAGTATTCCAACAGTATTCCCACAGTATTCCAACAGTATTCCAACAGTATTCCCACAGTATTCCCAGTATTCCCACAGTATTCCCACAGTATTCCCAGTATTCCCACAGTATTCCAACAGTATTCCCACAGTATTCCCAGTATTCCCACAGTATTCCCAGTATTCCCACAGTATTCCCAGTATTCCCACAGTATTCCAACAGTATTCCCAGTATTCCCACAGTATTCCCACAGTATTCCCACAGTATTCCAACAGTATTCCCACAGTATTCCAACAGTATTCCCACAGTATTCCAACAGTATTCCCACAGTATTCCAACAGTATTCCCACAGTATTCCCCCAGTATTCCCACAGTATTCCCACAGTATTCCCAGTATTCCCACAGTATTCCCAGTATTCCCACAGTATTCCCACAGTATTCCCAGTATTCCCACAGTATTCCAACAGTATTCCAACAGTATTCCCACAGTATTCCCAGTATTCCCACAGTATTCCAACAGTATTCCCACAGTATTCCCACAGTATTCCCAGTATTCCCACAGTATTCCCACAGTATTCCCACAGTATTCTAACAGTATTCCCACAGTATTCCAACAGTATTCCCACAGTATTCCCAGTATTCCCAGAGTATTCCCACAGTATTCCCACAGTATTCCAACAGTATTCCCACAGTATTCCCACAGTATTCCAACAGTATTCCAACAGTATTCCCACAGTATTCCCACAGTATTCCCAGTATTCCCACAGTATTCCCACAGTATTCCCCCAGTATTCCCAGTATTCCCACAGTATTCCCAGTATTCCCACAGTATTCCCAGTATTCCCACAGTATTCCCACAGTATTCCCAGTATTCCCACAGTATTCCAACAGTATTCCAACAGTATTCCCACAGTATTCCCAGTATTCCCACAGTATTCCCAGTATTCCCAACAGTATTCCCACAGTATTCCCACAGTATTCCAACAGTATTCCCACAGTATTCCCAGTATTCCCAACAGTATTCCAACAGTATTCCCACAGTATTCCCACAGTATTCCCACAGTATTCCAACAGTATTCCCACAGTATTCCAACAGTATTCCCACAGTATTCCCACAGTATTCCCACAGTATTCCCACAGTATTCCCACAGTATTCCAACAGTATTCCAACAGTATTCCAACAGTATTCCCACAGTATTCCCAGTATTCCCACAGTATTCCCACAGTATTCCCAGTATTCCAACAGTATTCCCACAGTATTCCCACAGTATTCCAGAGTATTCCCAGTATTCCCACAGTATTCCCACAGTATTCCACAGTATTCCAGAGTATTTCCGCTGTCTTTCCGGAGTATTTAATCATTTACAGTAACTGTGTTATTAAGATGCTTGTGTTACATTTATTAAGGAACAAATCTGAAGATGATGAATCCTTTGGTTCTATCACAGCGGTGAGGGTGGAGCAGAGCTGAAAACAGAGTTTCCTGTGGCGTCCTGCACTCGTCGCCTACATGTGTGCGTTCGCTCTCTGTCGAGGTCCTAAAGCCTTTAAACCTGCAGTGCAGACGTCGCTGTATTTACTCTCAGGGCGGAGCCAATCAGCTTCTGATTACACCCCCGCCCTGTTAGCTGGAAAACAGGAGAGCAGTCTGTGGATGCAGTAAAGATGGCCGCCCTGCTGTCAGAGGGCGATGTGGCGTGTTCATGTGCGAGTGTTTTGTTTGGGAGCAGTCTCAGGGCAGTGTTCCTGATTCTGGGATGATTTTCCAGCCATTGAAGAAACAGGTTTCCTCCTGTGGTGGATGATCCTGCTGACTGACCTGGATAATATTTAAAGATCTGCTCTCAGGGTCCGTGCTGCCTCGTCTCCCTGTCAGGTGAAGGTTCCTGCTCTGCTAGTTTCAGTTCAGCTCATCTAGTTAATTTCCAGGTTGCTGTTTAGTTCCTGGGTCATCTTCCCCTGTACTAAGCCTCCCTGTGTGTCTACCTGTCATGTTTCATGTCTGTGTGGTTCTTGTTGTCAAGTTTGCGTCATGTCTGTGTCTCCATGTTTCCTGTTTTACTTTGAAAGAGTCCGGTGTTCCTTGTATTTAGTGTCTGTGTTTCATTCGGTGTGTGTCGCGTCGTCTGTGTAACCCTCCCAGTTACGTCTCGTCATAGTCGTCACAGTCATAGACGTGGTTGTTAAAGTGTCAGAGCTTCATCACGGTTTCATACTCTCGTATAGTGTTCAGTATCACAGGATAGTCGGTTTCCACTTTAGTTGCTTTGCCTTCTGTCATCAGCCAGAATAAAATCTCGCTTTTTGGTAAAGTCACGTCTCCTCGCCTGTGTCTGCTCTTGGGTCCTGCTCTAACCGGCACCCCCCGGCATTACATCAGGAGGCTGAAGGTCGCCGTGCACCACGAGCTTCCATCTCGTGTTTCCTGTTACGTCTTGAGGAGGCTGAATCGTGCCGTCCTGTTCTGCAGAGCAGGCTTCATGCTGAAGGCAGCAGGATCAGGCTGCGTGTGCTCAGCAGCGTCCTGTTCTCATGATGATAAGAGCTGTTTGCTGGAGCCTGAAGAGGGATTTGATGCCTCTGACTGTAGCGCAGGTACATTGTGTGTTTTCTCTGATGTGAATGGCTCATTCAGGATTTATCAATGAGAGGATACACTTGAAGCTCAGAGCCTCAGTGAAGAGATGGGCGAGCTGGAAATGAGATCAGAGCAAAGAACCCTCCTGAAGGACGGTCCGGCCCGCCGCCTACAGGACAGAAATCCTTTGAAACACTGATCCAAAAGCCCGCAGACGCTACGCGACCTCACAGAGAAAAACACATTACAAAACAGCGAACACGGAGACTCAGACTCCGGTGAGGTGATCAGAAAGACAAAGGCGACAACGAGAGATCGGAAACGCTGCTCAGATCAGCGCTCGAACTCACGGAGACTCTAAGTCTGCTCCGAGAGCGCCGAAAGGGCGGGAACTTCAGCGTGACCTCAAAGAAAGATGAATGACATCAGCTTAAAGAGACGACCACACGTGTGCAAGAACCCGCTGTTGATGGAGCGCTCGTATGCGCGACGCCCCGAACAGCGTTTCAGCGTCACCGGATCTGCTGCCACATGTCAGCACCTCATGAATAAATCAGACGAGGCCCTTTCTCCTCTCACGCACACGCCAAGGTCACTACGCCGCCATCACGGGGACTCAGACTGCCGCCGTCCAGCTGAATTAGATGTTTTCCACGTGTAGACAGGAAGGAGCCGCCAGCAGGAGGAGGCGGGTATTTGCAATGCTAATGTCTTTGCTTCATGCAGCAGGGATTTTATGGCACTGATGTTTGTTTCCACCTCCTCTCCTCACCTGTCAGCACACAGGACATCGTCCTCCTCTCCTCACCGCCGTGTTCAGTTGGGCTGCACTGATTGGTCGATTCATCGTTTTTCACTTAAAGGAAATAAACTCTGCATATGTTTCTGTTGCTGTGCTGATTTTACTCCATCCACAGGTACTGATCAATGAGTTAAACTGCAGGAATAAAGACATAAAGACCTGGATGGCCGCAAACTTTCTGCTTCTTGATTCAGATCAAACTGAGGTTATTGGCCCTGAAAATCGTAGAAATATGGTGTCTAAGCAGATAGGCCAATGCTAGGCTGATAGACGGACACAGTTTGTCTAACGATGAGCTCGAAGACAAGCAAGCCAGGGTCAGAGCCTCCATCCAGCCTGTAGCTGTTCAGGTCCTTGGGCTGTGTTTCCTGCACAGGATTTAAGGAGCCTGGAGCTGATAATAGCGGCTACGTGTCGGAGGTCATGGTGGAGGGAGAAGGTGGGTGTGGAGATGGGGCAGCTTATAACCCGAGATGGCTCTGACGCTCCTGCAGACTCCCCTCCCTGATTTCTCTCCTCCGCTCGCTCCGAACACTTTCTCTTCCTCTCTGTTTCCTGATGTCAGGACATACGTTATCTGACAGGATTTAATGTGATTTGTTGAGCAGACCATCAGTGCGCTCCCCGGGGTCATCAGTCGAAAAGGTCCATCAGAGCCTCCTCGACCCCCTGCACAGCGTGACAGCTGGTCCCAGGGTAATACAGGTGTATACACATGGAGGTCTCAGAGGTCTCAGGGTTGTATAGTATGGTATCACTTTGTGTAGCTGCTACAGGCGCGGGCTGCTGGGTGACTTCCCATGATGCACTGAGTGTTTCTGTGGCAATGTGAAGACGTGAGTTTGCAGAATAAAACGAATGAGGAAAAATGTGATCTTTACTTTGAAATTTCTTCTTGTAACATTATTTTGCTCACTTGTTTTAAGTTTACAGTAACAGAAATACATCGTTCTGCACATTTGTGGATACTGTTTTCCTAACTTGAAATTTCAAAAAGAAATGAAACAAATTCGTGCTATTTATTTATTCACAGTGGGGAGGAGTTCTTCCAGCTCTGTGCTTTGTCTCCAGCAGCAGCTCCACTTCCTGCCACTTTGTAACAGCAGGAGAAAGTGGAATTTAAGTACCCCAGTAAACAAGTCATCCTCACACACACAGACTCACAGTGCTGACATTTGGAGAGCCAATCAAATGTGAGGACGCTGTTTCAGGACGTCTGTCTCCTCTCTGCTGCAGCTCTGGGCCATCACACAGGTAGTTAGCAGTTAGCTTTACAGCAGGTGGAGAGCGGTGCCACATTAAACTGTGTCCCCCTCCAACTCATCACCACAGCCGCAGCTCAAAGCTCTTCAAACACATTCAAACATCTGCAGCTGAACATCCTAAAAATCCCAAATACTGCTGCTAATAATGACAACAATAATGATAAAGAATCACACAGTAACCTTCACATAATGTACAAACATCAGAAAGAGAGAAACATGACGAATAAATGAACTATGATCAACTCTACAGACCACATTAGAGGTTCTGAGCTGATGTTTAGGTGTAAGAGTAATCTGAGTAATCTGTAATCCTGAATAATCCAGAATAACATGTGAAACCACAGCGGTCACGTGCTGGGATTCAAAGCTGACACCCCTGCAGCTGCTGCGTGGCTGAAGCCCTCTGAGGCAGGTTTGTGCCTCAGAGGGCTTCATAAAAACACAGGTGACCTAAAGCAGAGCTGAGGTGTGTCAGCACCGTGCTGCCGCGCAGAGACGTCTGCAGCTTTGGAGGGATGAAGGCCGGCGATGAGGAGAGAGGGCTCAGCAGAAGCTGCAGCTCAAAGAGCTGAGACAGGATTGTTGCATCTGTGACCATGACTCCAGGACAGGTCAAATGTGAGGAGGCAGCAGGAGGACGCCCTTTAACCCTCGTCACCTCCTGCAGCACCGAGCTGCTGTTCAACACCACCACCTCAGTGTGCGTGCATGTGTGTGTCTGCGTGTGCGTACCGTAGTCACAGGCAGCTGTGGACGCACTCTGAGGGCGGTCTCAGAGGGAGGCGTCCACTGAAGCTGAGCTTTGGCGTGTGTTCAGGATTGGTTGCCATGGTTTTGGTGTTTCTGCAGCTTCAGAATGCTGATTGGTTCTGGGTGTACCTGCACTCAGATGCCACAGGTGTCACCATGGAAACCAGCTCAGACCAAGAAGACAAAACATTAGGAACAGACACTGTGACTCTCGACTCACTTCCGCCCTGCCTCCACCTCTAACACCACCTCCTCCTCCCTCCATCCAAACTGAACGTCTCGTCGATCTTCCTCGTGTGTCTGATGTTCTTCTAAACTTTGCAGCCTCTCCTCGTCCCCGCCCTCCTCGGCTAGTCGTTTACGCTCACGCCCACTGAACCTCCACCTCCTCTCACGCACCTCTCTCTCCACCCTCGCCTCTCCCTTCTCCACCCTTAACTGTCTCCAGCTCTGCGGCAGTGATGCTTCATTTCTCTCGTTTCATCGCTCTCCACTGTGCACCATTTTATTTCTGTGTACGGCGCTAAAATAGCGTTAGCATAACTTTTATCAGCGTCTGGAGGTGGCGAGCAGAAACTGTGGCAGCGGTTTTTATTGAGCGCATAAAGAGCAGCTCCGGCCGGAGTAATCAAGGAAGCAGTGTTTTTGAAGAGTTTACAGCACCCAGCAGTTTCTACTTTAAAATCTGTCGTCAGAGGAGTCATGTGCTACGGTGGCTGGGAGGTCCAAAACGTCCTCAAAGGCGGGGACTGTCTTACCTTTGGAATGACCTGAACGCAGCTCGCTCCGGGCCTCAGGCACACGGCAGAATCATGACCACGTTCCTGCCATCAATTGTTAAAATGCGCCTTTGAAGCCTGAGAGGCGGGGAGGATCAGGACAGGGTCATGTGACTAGCTGCAGACCTCGTCACATGACCACTCCTGATCCACATGGTGCGTTTGCAGCAGACTGATGTCAGTTTAGGTGAACCTGCAAATATTTAACTCTGCTAAAAACTGAGCCTTAAACACCACGTACATCCGACATCGCCACCAATCAGATATGGGGGAGGAGCTTATTTATGCCCTTTGAAGGCAGTTGGAGCTCAGCTTCACTGAGTTGGTTCAGCCTGACTTTGACACAGAGCCGGGAAGCAAAGGGCGAATCAGGCGAATTGTTGGCGAATGACGTGTTTTCACACAGGTGACGCAAAGCGAAACCTGACTTCACATAGTAAGAGTGCAGCAGGGTCTACGACGAGGCTGCGACTGTTTCCTCCACCTAACGCCACCGAATGTCCGTGAAGAAGACCTCAGAAGGTGAAACGCCTCCAGTGCAGGACAAACATCAGTCTGAGGTTTGAGCTCCGAGCATCGCCCCTACTTTATGCTCGCTGCCGACACCGTCCGTGATTTGGTGTCGCTTCAACTTCGTGGGTTTTTGCAATGTGGCGCAGCCGTGTCTGCGAGTGCGCCGGTCCATACAGGAAACATCTGTGGACGTCACTCAGACCGAAAGCTTCCTGCAAATAAAAGTTTTGGCAAAGTTTCCCTTAAACTTTGAACAAAGTCCTGAAGAAGTATCAGCAGCAGCTTCCTGATGCTGTGAAGCTCAGACCGTAACTTCTGACACACTACGACGACCGCAGCCACGAAGACGTCCAGCTTCACGTCTGAGGTGACGTCTTTCCAAGGTCAAAGTTTCACTTCCTGTCCTGCTTTGAGAGGTTTCCTGAATCCTCCTCGCTCGTATTGTTCGGCTCTGAGGGACACTCAGGTGCACGCACCTGTCCGGGTCTCGGCTCTGCGGTTTCTACCTGGTGCTCTGATCTCTTCGTGAACTCTGAACTCGCTGTTCCTGCCGTCGATGGTTTTCCTCCACGCGCCTGCGCGCTCTGACACGCTGAGCTGAGTGAGCGTCGCTTCACCGCCACAGATGGTGGAAACGACGGGTGAGACCTCAGTGATGAAGGTTTATTAAAGAGCAGCTTTTATGGACATGATGAAGAGCCTCCGTCTGCACTTTGTGTTTACACACAGTTTTAATTTTTCACTTCATCAAACTTTATGCGTACGGCCTCTCGGGCAGGTCAGAGGTTCAAAGAGCGTCACGAGCGTCCAATTATTTGGATAAATGAACCAGTCTGTGCGCTGAGAGCGAGTCAATAAAATGAGAAGCAATCCAACAATAAATCCGCCACAAATGGAAATGAAGAGCCTCACAGAGCGCCGCGCTACAGCAGCAGAGGACATCAGCAAACCAACAGCGTGTCAAAACTTTATCGAAACGCCTCCCAGGACGCCACACGGTGACACGGACGTGGCGCCGAGACGAGAAACGTTTCCCTGTGAACCATAAAACACAGAAGTGTGCGGATGATTTCGCCAGGCGCCGACCGGACCGCAGCTGGGCCTGACGTAGATAAGTTGGAGTCTGTTTCAGCGTTTGCACCTGATGGAGTCGACCTCCACCTTTGTGCCTCACACAGAAACGGCAGGCTGCCTGACGCCGCCTCAGTGAGACGGCCATCTTTGATGTGGTTTCAGAGAAGAGGAGCACGTTTTCATTGGGGGGAGGGCTTTAAATGAGGGGGGAGGAGTCTGTCTGCAGCATGCTGGGCCAGACTCGTTGTTTACTACCAATTGTCCAATCAGAGCCGCAGGAGCAGCCGAGCGCTTGGCCCCACGTGACGGCGAGAAGACGGCAGTAACAGGAGTCATGTGAGAACATCGTAAGGACGCAGCAAGCATTTCAGCTGAAACACGCCGAAGAAAGAAAACGACCTTCATCGTGTCAGGAAAACAGCACAGGGACGCCACGAGTCACAGGGAAGCAAGGAGGCGAGGAAGGATGAAGACTGCGACAGAAAGGGAAGAAGTGCAAAGGAAATAGGAGGCAAGAGAAGTGAAGCAGAATTATAGAAACACAACGTGAAGCTGGAAGAGGCTCTGAGGCTGTCTGCTCAGGAGGAGGGTCACTCCAGCTCGGCTGAAAAGCTGCCAGATGTGCAGCACTCAGACAGATGTGTACAGACAAAGAGCCAAACAGCTGCAACAGAGCAGCGCCACCTACAGCTACAACCACAGACTGTATATGAGCGATGACGTCTGGAGGGCTCACTTCAGTCTGCATCCACAGAGACCTGCTGATCACTCAGCTCAAGCTCCGCCTCCTCACAGATGGACATTAAAGCAGGTGAGCTGATAAGAGCGCTGCCGTTTGGGCTCTATCAGTCGTGTCATCTTATCGCTGATTCACATCAGCCTCGCACAGACCTGACTGCACGATCGTGCGCACACCTGTCAGAGAGCAGCAGGTGTCCCTCCAGAGCTCAGAGTGGACCGTCCCAGCTGAGGGCCAGCAGCTCACACAGGCTTTAAACAAACCACTGACTCCGCCTCCTCGCCGATGTTTGCCTTCGTCTGCTTGGAGCAGACAGACGCTGCTCTCGCTGCCCATTTCTGACGTCCGTCACCTCTTTGTAACGAAGCAAACACACCTGTGTGTCCAGCTCGCACCTGCGGAGGTCTCCGACCCCGAGACCGTGGTCATCAGGGAGGAGCTCGTGTATGTCAGGGTGTCTTTTGCACGCGAGGCGCTGACAGACGGCAGGAACCCTCACCTGTGCACACGAGCTGCAGGTGGGGACTGCAGGGATGAAGATACTGTAGATGAGCTGGACACGTGCAGGTGTGTCTGCTGCCACAGCTTTGTAGAAGAAGACGTGCGTGCAGACTGTCGTGCAGGTAAACGCCGCGGGCTCATTAAACCTGCGTCAGGTGGTGGTGCAGGGCCTTGTGTTCCTTCAGAGCGCGGCGTAGTTTCTTGCTGACGTGACGCAGGAAGCGAGCAGCCTTTCTGCGGGTCTGAATATTCTCCCCGCTGCTCCCCTAACTCTCAGCCCCACCCCGCCTGCTGTGACTTCTCCCCGTTAATGGCGTCGCTCAGACTGTGACAGCAGGGCCATAACACATAAAGACAGTGGGCTGAACTCAGTGAAAGCCACTCTGGGAAGCCCATTACAGCACAGCCGTGCCTCTTTATGCATTCTTCCCGGGCCCATATCGGCCCTCTATTGGGATCACGGGGCCACGGCTTCGGACACAGGGGCAATATACACACTGCATAAAACATTAATGGCGTGGCTCGGCCGGCTGCCGCTCTCTGCTGCAGGCGAGGGTCGAGAACACGGCGGGTAATAAAACACAATCCTTCACCGGCTCATAAAAAGTGTCGAGAGTTTGCTTCTGAGTGAGGCGAGCTTCCCGAGTCTCTTTACCGCCGCTGACACGAGCGAGCGGCGTGACTGAAATACAGCCGTCACCAGGACGGTACCTACTACACAGCTCTAAAGGGTTAAAGGTCAGAGGTCAGCAGCAGTGGAGATGGATGAACCTCTGCTCGTTCAGGAGTCAGGCTGTTAAGAGAGACAGAGATTGATAGTATGATTCAGTGCAGAGAGGTCTGTTAACACATAGTGAGGAAGAAACACCCAGTGCATCATGGGAATCCCCCGGCAGCCTACGTCTATTGCAGCATAACTAAGGGAGGATTCAGGGTCACCTGGTCCAGCCCTAACTATATGCTTTAGCAAAAAGGAAAGTTTGAAGCCTAATCTTGAAAGTAGAGATAGTGTCTGTCTCCTGAATCCAAACTGGAAGCTGGTTCCACAGAAGAGGGGCCTGAAAACTGAAGGCTCTGCCTCCCATTCTACTTTTAAATACTCTAGGAACAACAAGTAGGCCTGCAGAGCGAGAGCCAAGTGCTCTAATAGGGTGATATGGTACTACAAGGTCATTAAGATAAGATGGGGCCTGATTATTTAAGACCTTGTGTGTGAGGAGCAGGATTTTGAATTCTGGATTTAACAGGAAGCCAAAACAGGAGAAACCTGCTCTCTTTCTAGTCCCTGTCAGGACTCTTGCTGCAGCATTTTGGATTAGCTGAAGGCTTTTCAGGGAGTTTTTAGGACTTCCTGATAATAATGAATTACAGTCGTCCAGCCTGGAAGTAATAAATGCATGAACTAGTTTTTCAGCGTCACTCTGAGACAGGATATTTCTAACTTTAGAGATGTTGCACAAATGGAAGAACGCAGTCTTACATATTTGTTTAATATGTGCGTTGAAGGACATGTCCTGGTCAAAAATGACTCCAAGGTTCCTCACAGCGTTACTGGAACAAAACACCTCTGAGATGAAACCATTAACTAACCCCGTTCTCCCCTCTCTCTCCCACCAGCTGTACATCCAGACCACCACGCTGACCATCTCCATGAACCTCAGCGCGTCCGTGGCCCTCGGCATGCTCTACATGCCCAAAGTCTACGTCATCATCTTCCACCCGGAGCTCAACGTGCAGAAGAGGAAACGATCCTTCAAGGCCGTCGTCACGGCCGCCACCATGTCGTCCCGGCTGTCGCACAAGGCCAGTGACCGGCCCAACGGAGAGGCCAAGACGGAGCTGTGCGAGAACGTCGACCCCAGCAGTAAGTACCTGACACCGCACAGTTAGAAGAGCTCATCCAAACACCTCGAGTGACGTCTCAAAGGTTCTGTTTCTCTCACAGAAAAGAGAGCGCTTTCTGTGAGTTTAACCGTTTTATCAGATTCATTTTTTTGGTACTTCGAATGATCTGGAATAAATCCAAACCTCAGGTGTTTCGTTCAGATCATAAATAAAATTCTGCGGCTAAAACGTTTCTTTGAAATTTGAGCATAAAACTGAAGATGTCACAGACTTGTTCCCTGTTGTTCCCGGAGGTGAAACGTTGACCCTGAACACGATGTTTAAATCTGCCTGTGACGAGTCTGTGGAGCCGGCGTGTGTTTGGACGTCCTGATCGCCGCTTTCAGGCAGACACTCAGTTTCTGTGCTTCAGGCTGAATGAATGAAGCGATGAAAATAAAGTCTGATGCATGTGATCATCAGCTGCTAAGCTACGTTTAGCAGGAAGCAGCAGGAAGGAGAGGAGGGTTTTATTAAATGTTGAACTGTTCCTTTACAAATGCATGAGTGCATGTGCTAATCACGTCTCTGAATACAAACCGGCTTTTATTTTTGCAGCCCTGTCTCCAAGAACTAACGTTTATATGCTGAACACCAGCGTGGGTCTAAACCTGCGTGATGATTGGCTCGTTAGGATACATTATCGGCCTCGTTGTCCTCGTTAGCGTCTCTCCAAACTTCTGAAATACATGAAAAGTCAGATTTTCAGGATCTGTGGGGCGGATTAGCAGCTGATCTCACAGAAAGCAGGGAGTCTGTGTTTGAATGAGCTCCAGTTAATACTGAGAAATCTGAGACATGGATTTAATGTAAAGGCTGAAGAGGACGACTCTGCTGATTCCTGTCATTAACTGAACACGCCCACAGTTTTAATCAATGAGCTAAATGTCTGTAAGAATAATCCATCTGAAACAGAAGCACACGCAGTACGGCTCACGCTGTGCACTGCCCCTCAGCAGGCTTCCTAACGCTGGCCAATCAGAAGAAGGTGGGCCTTAAAGAGACAGAGGATGAACTAGCGAGCTGCACCAAAGTCCGGGACTTTTTGAACTGTGACTCATGCAAAGCTGCTCCAGCAGAGTGTGAGATAAGAGGAGATATTTAACCTTTACCATCGTGAGGTAACACCGCTCCCAGGGTGGAGCTCCGTGAGCCCCGCAGCCACCCCGGCCACCTCGCCACCAGGCCTAGGCGTCTTTTCTGGGAGGGCTGCTGCTCACTAACTCTGGGCCACATGTAACTTCCTTTAGTTCCACAGAGACGCTGAAACAACAGGTTTATCAGTCATTCCTTCATCAAAGTGACGAATCGTTTTCAAACAGTAAACTCGCCGGTATGGGTTCACACTCAGACGTGTCGACGATGGACCGTCGCTCTGATCGTTCTCCTCTCAGAACAAATCAGCTGAACATATCAAACCAAGAAACGTCTCCGTGACATCATCAGTGACATCATTCAGACTGATGATGTTGGAGTGAACGGGGCTGCGGGGGCCTGTTCTGCTCTGTCCTCCAGTGCATGGAGCAGAAATCCATCTGAGCCAGAAACGGCGTTTACAACATTTTTCCTGCTTTCGTGGCGAGCTGATGTCACCTCGTCACAGGTTTCATCACCCGCAGGCGCAGCCTGACAAAGGACCGGAAGTTCCCTGTGGGCGGAGCCAATCACCATCACATGACAGGAAGAGGCGGCTGACAGCAGACCAAACTGAGCTCGAGGTCATTAATGCTTCAGCGTGAGCTCACAGGCTGCAGCTACACGAGTCCTAACAGGAAGTCAGCCATTCTGGAGACACCTAAATGTCCTCGGAGACGCTCCTGAACTCGATCACAGCTGCTCTGAGTGACGCTAAAGGAACGCGAGGTGGGAACGAGCAGGTGCAGGACGAGGATGCGCTCCTGACGCCGCTGAGAAACGCCGCAGTAATAGCAGAGTCAGCGGAAAGCTTCGGCTCGCAGCTTCTCAGAAATAGTTGAATAGTTGAAATTACATGTCTGTGTGATCAAATTACCAGCTCACAGTGGGGTTCCCTCTGGGACCACTCACCAAATCATGTTTTTCTCCCCCTCACAGGCTAATTTCATAATTTATCAGAGGTAAGAGCAAATTAATCTTCTGCTTCTGCTTTGCTGTCCCGACCTTGATCCATTTTCTCCTGGAGGTCTGAGGAGGAGGAGGAGAGAGACCCGAGTGGGGAGGGGATGTAAAAGTGACGTCCTCGGCTCTTTACCGCCCTCTTTCAACCGACTTTAACTTTTACACGAGGAGGTTGTAGCGTGGCGCTCCGAGCGGCAGATTTAAGGCCGTCCTCCGGTGCTTTAACTGCACGTCCGACCCCCAGTGACCTCCGGGGTTCCTGCGCCGCTCCTGAGTCCATCAGGATGTAAAGTGTGCAGCTGTTGAACCTGCTGTGAAACATCCAGCCGACGCAGCAGGCCTTCATCCAGCTTTGGGCTCTGCACGTGCTCAGAGAGTGTCCCAGTCATGGCCAATCCAGAGCTCCCAGAGCCCCCGTGAGACCACTGTGTCCGCCACCTCACCCGGGACCCTCACACAGCTCACCGGGCTTTCGCCACACCGAGTGATCGGGCAGATCGAGGAGCCTAAGTTTGGTTGTTTCCTGATGTGCAGGATCTTCCTGTTGAACCTCTGAAGCCCCTCCCGGGACCCCTGACGCAGAGACGGCTCTGCCTCAGTGAGCTAATTTAATACACCGTGTCACCAGGGGAAAGCGCGCATGTAGCTCCTCCCACACCACAGATGTCAGGATTTAAAACGTATGCTTGATTTGTGGAGCTGCATTAAAGAAATATAGACACAAATGGGCACCAAGTCCCAGAATCAGCAGCCGTGGTGGTAACGTGATCCACGCACGCGTATCGGCTCGAACAAGAGGCTGTAACTGCAGCTCGCACGCCGCCTGTGCAGGCGTGGCGTTTCTGTAACGTGCTGAGCTCTCTGCTCTTCATGATGGCAGAGTACAAATGCAAACATCAGCTTTCAGAGTCCAGAGTTCCTCAGTGGCCGTGACGGCGGCCGTCTGCAGGGTCTGTCAATAAGAATCACTCCTGTCCTCGTCCTGCAGACATCGCAGAGGAGACGCCAGAATCTGAGAAACAGTGGCGGTAAAACCGGGTCCTGGTCTGATTGATTAATCTGGATCAGCTTCAGCTGCTCTCAGTAAAACTCGGGAGGCTCCTCGAGGCGCCGTGGCTGTAACCATAAATAATGACACCCCCGCGGGAAAACCTCAGTGGCGCAGCCCGAGGCCCCGTCATAATTACAGCACATCAGTCACTGTAGTTAGTTATGGCACACCGGGGGGGGGGGGCAGAGCCATCTGTGGGCCGGCCCACGCTCGCCACTCCGCCTCCCCTCTCATTCGGCCTCGAGCGTCTCAGCGCTCCCCTCCTCCTTCACTTTGTAAATCCTCTCTTTCCTCCTCCTACTCCTCACCTCCGTCTCCATCCTCCCCGCTCCTCCAGCTGATTCCACCACAAAGACCGCTTTCTCGCTGTCTCTCCATCCTGCGGTACGAGGCCTCGCCGCCTCTCTCTCCACGCCGCCGGCAGAGGCCGAGACGAACGTTTATTTTTGGAGCGATTTGACTTTCCAACACTTCCGCGGTCTGTGAGTCAGCAGCTGTGAAAACAGCCCAGTGCAGCAGCACGCCGAGGCCAGAGATGGCCGACTGATCCATAACAGGACCGCGGCGGATTTCTGAGCGTCGTGACGGTAATCAGATCCTCGTTAGTGGGCCTCATGTGACCACACCCCCAAAAGCCTGTAGGAAAACCGGCGGTAGTATCTTGTGTTTCCAGCAGGGGGAGCAGCCACAGGTGAAGCTCATCAATTATTCCTGTTGATATTCTGTCATTGAGCTGAGCCTGTGTGTAAAAGTGTGACACAGGTTTGTATACACGCGTGTGTGAAAGGTCATACAGACTGGCGTTTTCTCCCCTCTGTAACGATGAGGCCGAGAGCGACCAGCTCCCTGACCGATGCTCCTCAACGAGTAATCTCACTCTCTGCACGGAGCAGAAATAAACGTGTTTCCCAGACGTCGGATTTCTGGGGTCTGTGAGTTTTCTGAGACGCTTTCAGCTGCGTTAAAGGAGACTCATTATCATTTAATCTGGAACCATTATTTTAGGCCTAATTATAGCCAGACTGACTGTTTATGATGAGTGTTGCACAGAAACAGTCTGACTGCAGACGGGGGGGTGGGGGGGGGGGAGAATGAACAGAAACGTCTTCTTTTTTTTGACTGAGTTAATTTATTCGGTTATCGAAGCATGCGCGCCTCAGATCATCAGGCTCCGCCCACCGCTGTCAGACGAGCTGGAGATGTTGCTCCTGAATGTGAATGAGACACAAAGTCAGAGCTGCTCAATATGCAAACGCAGCCGTTTTCTCTTTTATCTGCCACGATTGATGGCGGCTCCTGGTTCCCAGCCATTCGTCACCGGACGAATGCTGAGGGTCAAGTGCCAGCGGGGGGGCTGCAGCAGGGAGATATGGAGGTGGTGGAGCTGCACAGCTCACCTTGAACCCCTCGAACACGTCACGCTCAGCTTCCTGCGTCATTCAGGAGCCGCGTGCTAACTCTGCAGAGCTTCAGCACCGACACGGATCAGGTGTCTGCAGGAGCTCGGCTGGACCGCACACCCACAGCAACGCACCATATTTACTCACAGATAAATCCACGGCAGGGAACAGATGTTACAGGTTTGTGCTACAAACGAGCAACGTGGCGAGTGCTTTAATGAAGAGAGCGCGGCGAGCCGATCGAGTGTTACAGGCAGGAACATGTTAGAGACTGATCCTTGAGTTTATTCCAGGTGCAAAACACAGGGAGCCGAATATTTCAATGAACTCTAATAACAATGTTTGCGTCACACAGCCAACAGTACAGCAGCATGTTTGCCGTCCTCCATCAGAGGCTGAAGCTCGTCGTAGGACTGCCACCGCGGGCCGACACCTGAACACGCGTTTGATTCACGGCTCAGCGAGCTGTTAGTGAAACACCTGCAGCTGGAGGTGTTCTCCAGGGGCCCGTTCTTCGTACCTCGCTAAGTAGGTTAGCCGGATTAGATTGTTGACGATTTCGCGTGATCCTGGATCAGTCGGTTCCCCGAAGCTCATCCGGGACTTGCTGTCATAGCAACAGAGCCGTAAGCGTAAACCTGCTGGGGAGCAGGTTTACTTTATGTAAACAGGATTAGATCGCGGCCACGCAGGTATGTCCGCTTCATTTATACGAAAGCAACAGCGATAAATAAATAACATCAATGTAACTAAAGATAATGCAGCACTTGATCCTTTTATTGATGTCACACAGATACATACAGGTCATTTCCTAAAAAAGGGAAATGTACTATTAACATTCTATTACATGTATGTGATTATTACAGATGTAATTCATATTTCAGAGTAGTAATTGTAAATTACTTCGTGTAATCAAGATGAGAGACCACGGCTATAAAAGCGAAGGTGGATTTGGGAAGTCTGTCGCAGCCATGTCCTGTCCGTTTACGCGAGCCACCCATTGCGGAAGGTGCAAGATTGATAAGGAGAGTCCTCAGAATTCAGCGTATATTGCGGGACAGACAGGATCCTTTAGCTCAGCGCGACAGTGTGCTCATAGAGAGATATCGATATTCCCGTGAGGGTATTATTTACTTAACCAACTTGTTGACGAGGGGGTGCAGGACCACCACCTGTCTTTTGTTGCTCTGCCCTTTTCTTGGTTGCTGTTATGAACAAACAAACAGATTATTTCAGGCTCTCTTTCCAAGAGACTAAAAGCAATATAAGTGATAAATATTACCATTCTGTAGAATATTCTTATATTTCACTTTTACCTGTTCCCATGTTCTAGTGGGTCCTGTCGTGGCTCTAATGTGAAAGAGGATAAAATATAACATATTATAATATAATGTAATATAATATTGGATAATATAGTGTAATATAATAAATCTACCCTACCGCCTACTGGTGTTGGCCAGAGGGGCCGATGGCGCGATATGGCAGCCTGGCTTCTGTCAGTCTGCCCCAGGGCAGCTGTGGCTACAACTGTAGCTGCCTCCACCAGTGTATGAATGTGAGAGTGAATGAATAGTGGCATTGTAAAGCGCTTTGGGTGCCTTGAAAAGCGCTATATAAATCCAATATATTATTATTATTATTATTATTATTATTATTATTATTATTATTATTATTATTATTATTATTATTATTATTATTAAATTACTTACGAGTTTAATTTGTCAGCAACTTCCTGCCAGCCCTCGCTCCTTGCTTTTGCAGCCTTTGCAGTGTTCCCTTGCGTTCTGATTAAACTCTGAAACTCCTGAAATCCCTCACTCAGGAGTTCTTGCTCTGCTGCCGAAAAATACCGAGCCGAGCGCGCTCCTTCGACATTTTCGCCGACCAATCAGAGGGTTGCCGATCAATGTTTCTACTATCGATGCGTAGCCCCTTTTACGACACCCAGTGATGTCACATTACTGCGTCCAGCTGTATTAATCGTCAACAGCAGGTGTGTTCGGGGAACCGGATTAGCGAGCTCACGGTTAGCGCGATGATTTGATCTTGGATGTAGTAAGCGACGTACGAAGAACGGGCCCCAGGTCTGTGGGCACGTCATGTTGAAATGACGGCGCTGTTGTGGGGGCGTAATCCATGAAATCTACGGCATGGAGACACGAGGCAGGCTGTTCCCACTGAGTACAAGTACAAAAACACACAAAAGTACACAAACCTTTCAAACATCCATGAACTCTTTATTTACCAGCGTGTATTTACAGGCCCGACGGACGTCTTTCGTCAGTTTGGCTTTAAATTTAAAACCGTTTGAATTTTGCAGTCATTTGAAGATTTGCTTATAAGATGGTAAATAAAGGGTTAAAAGCATTTTTCCAAGATGTGAAGACTCTACTGAGCATGTGCAGATGAATGATCCCTCACAGATTCAGTCTTTTCATCAGCTGCCATCTTTCCATCTTCAGCTCTTTAGCGCCACCTGTGGCTCAAAGTTAGACCCACCGCAGCGGCTGATCGGTCGACCCTCAGATAAGCCCACACTCCTTTTGTTTCTCCCTCTGCTGCAGATGCTTTTGAGTTATGACCTCTCACCGTCCCGTCCTCCCTGCTGAGAGTTCATAATTCAAGCTTTACTTACCCGAACGTCTGTCATCACCTCATCCCTGCTCCATCATTAACCTTCACCTCTGCTCTTCAAGCAGCCGTGAGGACCGAATCTGACCTCTGTGTCTCCTGCCGTCCCCAGGTCCAGCAGCTAAGAAGAAGTACGTGAGCTACAACAACCTCGTGATCTAACGGCGCTCCTCCGTCACTGCAGAGCGAGATGTCTGATCTCCTGCAAGAAGGACGAGCAACGGGAGAAAAGCGGCGACGTGCAGGACTTTTTCTTTCTCTTCTTTTGGTCTCATGTGCTTCACCGCCCATCGGAGACGTTCAGGTGCAAAGCGGAGCGTGGTGGGACGACCTCTGAACTCTGACCCCTCCGGGTCGAGAAAAGCTCCAGAAATAAAAATCTAATTGTTTTGTCGTTGAAGTGATGCCAGTGGTTGTGAGGTCGAACGCGGCGGATGCATCGGGCGGCGATGACTGGGCGGCGCCGATGGGCTCCGTGCCGCCGGTGATGTCAAACGAAGTGTGAGCCCGCCCCCTCGTGTCTCTTTATGTACTTCCAAACTGCAAGTTCTCACCTTCCTGTCCGCGTGTGTAGTTCTTTATGGCTTATATGTCGGCCTCTTTCCGTTGGTTTGATTTCTGTTGGTTTGTAAGACGGCTGCGGTTGCCATGCCGATGACAGATGTACTTTGCTTCTCGGTTTTATTGAAGCCATATTCTTCTTCGCTTGGAGATTTGGAGGGCTTCGCTCGCGCTGCCACCTGGACTCAGATTTTTATCCTGCAAACGTGAGAAAAAAAAGCCTCTGAAAACAAAGTTTTATGACTCGCTCGGCTCGTTTGCTCCTGACTACATATCCCAGAATCCACTGGGCTGCATGCAGGAAACAGCTGCAGGGCTGAAGGCAGCAGAGGATTTTACAGTGCCCGCTCTGGGGGTGTCTGCTGGCAGTTAGCCACTGTGTAGCCTCGGAGCGGTACCTGCACCGTCCTGACCCCAGTCCTCTTACTCCACCCACACCCCTGCGGGTGGAGTAAGAGGACTTATTTTACTCTTTCTTGGACTTGGCCTGTTCCCATCAATCAGGGACCAAACATGGTTTTATTGTCCCCCTGAAAAAGACAAGAGGTTGTTTCAAAAATACACAATCATTGAAATAAACTTCTTTAATAAACATGATTAAAAAATATCATACCTGAGCTGCATGGTCACAAGCTTACGTCCGTGCTGTTGGCCCCTGCAGCTCCACCCTCAGCCTCTTTTACCAGCTACTACAGCGTTTACCCATCACAGTCTATTCATTAAAAAATCTTCACGGTGGAAATCAGAGTTTAAAAAACAGATGAAATCCAAACAGTGAAACAGAGTAAAAGAGGTTGAAGCCTTTTGGAGAGTCGTGCTCCATTTTTTTTTGCTTATATGTCGACGATCTGATGCTCTGAAAGTTAAAACGAACGACTGGGAGCGCCGAGACCTGCTTTACCCTCTGCTTCCTGTTTGGACCTCAGTCACGCCGGCCTGGAGACGGTTACTCGCACGAGCAGATTAACGAGGTTTATTCCAGGTGAGAATCAGCTGAATGAAGCAAACCCTCAGTGTTGTGAGAAACGGCGTTTTCAGAGGCTTTGACAAACACAGCAGGTCTGACCGTTCAGCTGGCCGTGACACGGAGCCAAAACAGTTTTTAAGTGTTTTTAAAGCCGTTCGTGGTCACCTGATGAAACATTCCCTCCCCGACATGCGTGTTCTTCTCCACACACTGTTTGTAGGTGTTTGATGGCGGCGGTGGGGGTGAGGGGCGGACCCTTACCCCGAGGGAGCCTCCTTCGGTCCAGGCTGAGTCTCTGCTGATTTCATGGACTAAAAAAACCAACTAAAGGTGTCGATGTCGAGGTTGTCAATGCATGCCTGATATGTTTGATGTTGAACCAGAAAAAAAGTTCTGTGCCACAGTCGATCCCACCTGTCTGCTCCGAATCGTCCGTTCTTCGGTTCCTCGGAAACGTTCTCGCTCGGCAGAATGCGGCTTTGTTCGGTTTCTTATTCCCTGCGGGAGAAACACACGGAGAATATATATTTAAAAAAGAAAAACACGTTTTAAAAAGTGGAAGCATGTATGTTTTCTACTGTTTGTACTTGGTATATTCATGTTGCCCTTGCTGCTTATGTGCCAATGTTGTGGGAGAGATTTACATTTGGCCACTCATGCAACTATTCTGTGGTGTCGTCCAAGAATGTATCAACATGAAATAAAACATTTGGTTATTTTTTTTAGAAACGCCGTCTGTGTATCCATGACGACCCTGAAACACGCTCTCGTGTGACCCTTCACAGCAGCTTTGCATGATTCACTGTTCACAATAATCCTTCTTTATCTTACAGCCCGTCACTTCCTAGTCTAAAAAAAGGCCCCTCCCCCTTCCTTAAATCCAGCTTTCTTCTGATTGGCTGCCTCTTAAGACGCTCCTTAAGATGACCATATAAGAATGTTTCTTCACTATGAGGAAGTCCTGCTCAGCTCGCTTGAGCGGCTGCACAACGCACGCCGTCCGGCTGGTCACCAGCACAGAGAAGCTGCTCTCTGAGCGACTGAGAGCGGCGAAAGACGTGATGTCAGCCTGTGAGCTGCAGCGTCACCTACACATGCGCGTATACGTGCACATGTGCAGTAAAGCAAACAGAATGGAGCTCTGTGTCTGCAGACGGCGAGCGCACAGCACAGATAAGCTGCGCTCGCCTGGCCTCTCCACGTCTTTATCTCCAACATGGAGATAAGCTGCTGCGTGGAGAAAAGATGGAGGTCGAGGAGGTCGGCGATAAGACCGCATCTGCCCGGCCATCAGCCAAACGTGGAGGTCAATGGAAGCACTGCCCGTGGTCAGAGAGGTCGCCGCGTCACTGCAAACTCGCAGACACTCAATGATTTACATGTCGAGGAAATCCGTGAAAGACGCTTCGTCTTGTCTGGCGCCGCGTGGAAACAGCACACGCTGCAGCTGACCTCGAACACAGCGTTCACACACACCGAACACACGCCCCCCAGAGCACATCCAGGTTATTTATGAGATTATATCCACTGCAAGTGTCACTCGTGTGGACGTGTGAAACGTGTAACAGGTCCACTCAGAATGAACTCCCTGATGCTTCAACCCCACATGAGAAGAGTCCAGAGAGATCCTCCACGTGCTCGCTTGAACCCTGCCAGCCTCTCAGAGAGCCTGCGCTCCGTGGTTTACATGTCCCGGTGGAAAAAGGCCGGAATACTGATCCACTTTTTAAAGAGGAAGAAGAAAATCAGAAGAAACAAACTTCTCCCTGTGCGTCTCTTTGCAGTTAGCCCCTCCCCCTGAAGCCCTGCCAGTAACGATAGAGCAGGACTTTGGCCGCCTCCCCCCGCACGTCCTCCTCAGCCTGCCTGAGCCGCAGATAAGAGCGGCTGTGGGGAGGGCTCGGCTTCGTGTGGATTCACATAACTAACCTTTGGTGTCCAATTAGATTAGCCGCCGCCAAACCAATTAGTGTTTCTGTGAGGAAGGAGGAGATGCCAGCAGTCGTATTAGCACTGATATCCTCGCAGCAGGCAAACATGCTGACGGAGCTCTTCAGCAGCCACTGCAGTGGAAAATGCAGCTTGTTTGCAATAAGAGAAAAAAGTTTTGGAGCTGGAACAAAAAGCGTCCAGCTTTAACGAGTCAGAGGAGCCTGACAGCGAGGCCGGGTTCATTTCCTGTCCCGAGGAGACAAACGCAGCTCATCCATTAATGAAGCGCGCCGTTTATCGCCCTTCCAGCCCGGACTGCTGCGAGCACCACGAAGCATCGTTTAAAGCAATCAGAGCGGCTTCGCTGTCACGCTCCGGAGCGCTGAGCTCTTTGGGGCGTTTGGGAGGAAACAGGAAGTAAGCGTTGCCACGGTTCAGTAAACTAGTCCCCGGGCGACAGCTTGAATCACCTGAGCACGACTCGTCCCAGGTGAAAGGACAAAGCACAGCACTCTGATGTACACCTCGCTCCACAGACACACACAAGCAGTTACACAAAAACTATTTGACATATCAGTTAAACCCATAACAGTGACACAGATGTGATGAAAGAGCTGAGATCCATGAAGATCAGCAGCAGGACGGCCGACAGCCCAGCTGAAGCACACCTGATTCAGTGTGTTGTTTCCACAGGTAAAGGCAGGGTCACCTGTCACCTCACACTATTATTACATGATACTTATAATATAGCTCCCTGTATTATTGGTCACATGATGTCGAGAGTCCAGATCAGCCTATCAGCTACAGCCACCTGTGGGTCAAAGAGGCCACGCCCCTAATAATGCAAACTTTACAGACTTTAAAGCCTTAATATAGTTTAACAGGTAAGTTATAAAATCAGGTGTCATGAGGTAGGGCTGGGTGTCGTCACTGATTTCTGGAATCGATTCAATTCTGATTCACAAGGTCCCGAATCGATTCGAATCAGTCAGAAATATTATAATTCTGATCACTTATCAGCACATATCCATATTTTATATCTATAAAAAGAAAGCTGACACTGTGAGACTTTATCACAGGTGTGAGCGTCGCAGCAGAGGCCTTTGTGTCAAAGTAGCTGAGGATGAAACAGAAACACATGAAGGTTTTCCTGGTCTGGGATTTTATAGCAGATGACCCTGAAAATATTCAGCAGTCGATCAAAAACTGAAGAGAACCATGACTCAACATCTGAACATGACCTGATGCTGAAGCGTAGTTTGGATCTTTTCTTGCTGCTGGTTCGGTCAATATTGTTTGGAGAGCAACAAAACTGCAGCTTCAGAATCAAACACAAAGAAGACGTAAACACAAAGCGCCGACCCAACGAAACATCAGAATCAGCGAGCTGTCGGCTTTCAGCCCCGACCGTGTCCGTGCCGTCGGGGGCGACAGCTCGCTGATTCTGATGCGTCGGCGGGTCGGCGCTTTGTGTTTACGTCTTTGTGCAGAATCATGTTCCTGCTCTCATTTACTGTTTCAGCTGTTTGGTGGTTGTTGGAATTTGTGAGGTTTAACCTGAGATTCTGGCGTTTGGAGTAAAAAATAAATTTACATTTAAAAATAGATTGGGGGTTTTAATGAATCGATATCACGTTATCCAAGCTAGAATCGATTGTAATCGATAAATGGATCATCAAAACCCGCCCCTGCTATGAAGGGAAACACAGGGCCTATGGGGGCTGACTCACTGCTGCCCCTGCTGGATGTCAGAGAAACTGCAGCAGGTCAGGAACCTTATTCATGTGATCCAGACTGTTGACGCTTCATGCCCCCCCCATAAAGTTCAGACTACAGCGGCTGAAGAAGAAGAGCTCCTGCATCAGCGTGTAGGCTGAGGAGCACAGAGCAGCCGGCAGTTTAATCACGATGGAAAAAGTAAAAGAGAGAATAGAAGCTGCAGCCAATCACGTCCCTGTGCTCAGCCTCAGTCCACGCCTCCTCCGCAGCTGTCTCTGCTGATTTCATCATCACCCTCCAATAACACGCCAAACCTCTCCTGACCTCCAGCCTCTACAAACACTGAATAGCAGCAAAACATTGAGAGGAAGGATCGACCCCCTGCTGCTGGGACCACCTGCATGTCCTCAGCTCCTCCTCGTGTCCCCCTCATTCACACACACCTGTGGTATAAGTGACAGGACTGCTCTTGTGTCACAGAAGGGTGATGGGCGGGTGTGAGGAGATAAAGAGCAGCTGATGACATCAGCAGGAGGCTGAAGGCAGCCCCACCTAAAGCACAAACTGCTGATTCAGAGTTTCCTCCTTCAGCAGACGTTCATCAGGGATTCTCTGCCTCCTCTGACAAAAAAGGGCCGGTAATGACAAATATTTCAATATTTGAATGTCTACTGTGAGATAAGCCCAACCTCGTGGCGAGGCAATTAAAGCAGCACGAATGGAAATGGACGATTTATCATCGGGAAGCATCACTGACGAGTGGCGGCTACGGAACAAAAGTCCGGCTCTGACACGGCGCCGGATGGACGTTATTGCTCGGCGGCATCGGCGTCTGCACTTGATGAGGTCCCCCCTGCTATCGGCTCAGAGATAGCAGGTGTCAATGGAAACCAATTTAAGGCGTCCACAGCAAAGTGAGTTATTAACCCGCCTGCCAAAGAACTGTATCTTCCCCTCTCCCTCTTTATTTTGGGAAGAGCGACAGAATGAAAGTGAGAGCGGCGCTTTCAGAAGTCGATTAGTGCTTTGACACTTTGTCTTTTTAAACGCTCGAGTTAGACGCTGAAGCTTCCCAGAGGAGAGGGAGGAAAGACGCTCGTGTCCTTCAAGTGGAAAAGTCAATCACTGTGACTGACGGGAGTCTGGGCCCACGCCACCCACTGTGGAGCAGGGAAATTATTTTACTGCTATTGTTAAATAATCATCATTATTACCAGCATAATATAATCTGCAATATGATCATTGCTTTAACAATGTAACAGATAGCTTTAAGAAGGCCTTAAGGTTTTATGCATACAGGTATTAAATTAACTTTGTATTCCAGGTGCAGTTATAACTATTTTATACATATTGCATATTTGTGCTTATTTGAGTTGATGTTCAGGTTCATTAATGGTCTAAAGCTTCACTAGTGAGAGTGTCTAGATGATCCATGCTGAGGGAAAACTAGAACATAGAAGGAATTGCAATACATGCTTACACAACAGTTCATTTTAATATCTTTTATATGTTCATATTCTTGTATTAAGCTTTAGTAGAGGTTCTTGATTAAAACATTTATTTAGTAGATGATATATCTATAGTTTCAGTTCGATTATTACATATACGAGAGTGGTTTCTGTCTCTCTGTCTGGTTAGAGGTCAGGAGCTAGTCGCGAGGTGAAACAGGGTGCAATTGTGGTTAGCACACAGACACACACACACACATACTCAGTTAGAGAAAATATTTATAGGGGAAGGTTTAATTATGTTTTGCTGATGTTGCAAAGAGCAGTTTGTAGCAGAACTGCTGTTGAGGTGTCAAGATGACAAGCGAGCATCCGGCAGTGACAGGATGCACCTGTTATGAAGATAGAAGACAATTGTTCTTTTAAATTGTGTCAAAAGTCGTTGTGGTTTTGATATTGACGTATGTATATATCCTGTCTGTGACGCATGAAGGGGGCGTCAGTAAATCAAACCCTGATGCTATAAAAATCTGTGTATGCTTTGAGGAAGTCGAAGACCACTTGCTGTCTGCGTACAGAGTGTTCTTCCCACACGTGTGTAGTCATTAAAATCATTGTTTGACCAAGAGCTTCTGGACCATGGTGGTTTGTACTCTCCTTCCTCAATTTTTGAACCTTAACATTTGGGGGCTTCGTCCGGTAATTGAGGAGGGAGAATTGGAGGTGTAGATGGAGAAATTCGTGGTCTGAGGTGGTCTGACGGGCAGACATGAATTCCAGTGGTCGAAGTGAGTGGGCATAAGCCGGCTTATCCAAAGGTAAGGCACTACCTGTTGAATTATTTCCAAAGTGTGCCAAATTGGACATGATAAAATTTAAGTCTACTCACTGAAATTACTGGTGGATGTCTGTTTTGATTTTGATGAAAAATCTCATGAGTTGAAGCAGTTAGAGTTCTGCTAAGAAGAAATGAAAGCAGTTAGAGTCTGCCAGGAAAAGTTTAAATACTGGGTTGAAGTCCCAAAGAAATTGAGTTAGAGTCTCAAGTAGTTTGGTAGGGAATTTGGTCATTTTGTGGGTTAAAGTCCTGGTTGGTCATTAGGTCAGACCTTGGTTGGTCATTTTGTGGGTTAGAGTCCCCATTGTCCATCAGGGTAGATCTGCCTCAGTCATACACTTGTGTTGGGTGTTGATTGTTGTTTCAAAGTATTATAAATTATTCTAGAACGGCAGTTAGAGTCTGCTAGGAAGCGCAGAGCCCGGAGGTTATGCTCCCTCCTTGTCGTGGACGCGCGACATTGACCTGTCAGCGAACAGGGTTAGTTCAGTTTGGCTTAACTGTGGGGTACAGGGCATCCTGGAATGAAGCTAGGAGTTAGAGTCTCCTTACCGTTTGGAACGGTAGTCTGCGCTTTTTTGATTAGCAGAAGTTGGACTTCGGCCGTGTAACTTTAACCTAACACTTCGGGGTAAGCCTTGGCTGTGAAATGCCAAAAATAGAGCTTCAGGCAAAGTTTGGGTTGGTTGACGCTTTTAAATTGAGTTAGGGATTTTAGAGATGAGGCCAGAAACTGTTGGACAGATACTGGTTAATTGGTCGCAAAAACTCAGGGAGTTTATCGGTTGGACTGTTATATTAAATTTGTCGAAATTCGGTAGGTGTTCAAAGGCCTAAAATCTGTGCAGTTGTAAACATAAGACGTCTGTGTAATATAAAATATTTGGTGTAAGAGGAGGCTGTGTGTCGAGTCAGCAATGCACTGACTGCTTGCTGCTATTTTAGACGGAGTGTGTGTGAGTGTGAAAATGCAAATGAGTAAGTAGTGAACTGTTTAAGCCACAGTTGGTTTTACAAATACTGCTGCAAACATTGTTGAGTGTGTGTTTAAGATGCCATTTATGTTTATTAGAGGACTATAAATAAAGTTTTGAGTTGCCGTAGTGGATGTATAGTAATTGGTTTATTTTTTCAATTTCTTGTGTGTGCGGTGAGAATTAATGGAGGTTTCAATTTTTCGTTTGTTTGTTTTTGACTTGCTCTTTTTGATTATGACAAGCATGTCTAAAATACTCTTAGGAAAGTGTGTTTTGAGTTATATTCCTCAACTCTGGTCACAGTTTAAGTGTGAATGCGGTGACTAGAAGGTTTTGAATGATGAATAAAGGTGTGAGAGGTATTTCTTTGGTGATGTCAAGTAGGATGTTTTAAAGTTTGAAAGTGTTTTTAATTTGAGAGAGGCATGAGTGATGTTATAAGAGTTTGAGTTTCTTTTTCTTTCAGTTCAAGAACGCATAAGTACATACACTTGGTACACCCGTTTACTCTTTGACTTTATTAAAACAGACGGTGTATTTGAGTTTGAATTTCAGTAATTGTATGTTGATATGGTATTTTAGTTTATGTTAGGTGAAGGAGATGTCCATCTCTGCGTCTTGCAGGATTGAAAGTGAGCACGTTGAAGGCTGTGATGTGAATGCTGACAAATGCAAAGAGTTTAGTTTATTTAAAAGGTGTGTGTGAGAGGATTATGAAATCATTGTGTGAATGATGTTACATTTTAGATCAAAAGTTAGTAGAATTACAGAGGGTTTGTAGATTGTAAATACAAAATAAGTTTGATTAGCCTGCAGAAACAGAAAAGCAGCTTGAGCTGCTCTGAGAAGCTGTGTGTGTGTGACAGGAAGTTACATGCGCATAAAAGGAAGTGACTGTGACGAGTGAGCACCCAGAGAGAGAAACAGATGAGCTAAACTCTAGGCAGATTAAGTATGGAGGTTTTGAGAAAAGAAATGAAAAGGATAGTAATCGTATGCTTTAGTGTGTCAATACAGGTTCCAGATAAATAAAGGTGGACTTCTCTCAACCTGGAATTTTGAGTACGGCGCCAAAACCAGTAGAGTAGCATAATTGGGAGAAAACAGGCCAGATTTTGGCTTAAAATTTTACAGCTTGACCTCGCACTTGTCCCCATCCTGAGAAGAAGCTCAAAGGACAGTTAATCTCCTGATGAAGACCAACAGAACATCGTGGACTTGAGAAGAATTAATAGCAGGCAAAAGACAGTGCAACGGAAACCACACTGACGACACCAGCAGCAGCATGAAAGGAACCACGAGGTGGAAACATGTACTGTAAATTACAGGCTGGGCAGTTGAACAGTGGGATAATGAACGGTGGTAAAGCACTGGACACTGATTGTCAGATTTGCCATGCTTGGAGTAATCTTGAAAGAGACGAGTGAAAGGATCAACAGAAAAGAAGAAACTACGTGATGAAACATGCACGGTGGACTGAAGGCTGGTAAGAACAGTGTGACATGACTGTTTAAAGGCACTGAATGTGGTATTTTGCCAGGCTGGGACTTGATCCAAAAGGACACTGAGAGAAGAGGTCAGGGACCAGTGAAAGGTGAAGCCGGACGAGTTCGACTGTGAGAATAGAGGGTGTAATTGGACTGAAAGTGAAGCCTGAACTCATGATGGTTTAGAGATGTCCACCGTCACAAACAAAGAGGTAACCAACAATAGAAAACACACATACACAAAGTGTTACATGTGAAATTATTTCTGGAAAGAATCAGAAGTGAGATAATTTTGAATTAAGAAATCAGTGAAAAGATGCATGAATTAAACCTGATTATAACATATAGAGGCAATGAAGAAAGCAGCTTACACTCACTGAACAAAATACATAGGAAAAGCAATGAAGACCTGCTTACACGTATATACATGACATAAGTTGGGATTTCTGACCAGAGAGAGGGAAACGGGTAGTTTAAGTACTTAAGATAATGATGAAAATGTCTCAGTTGTGTTTCTTTAGGGGCTAAACAGACCTGGATCAATTCTCCACATGCAGCGATCGGAAGAAACCTGTAGGTTAACTTGACTGGACATGCCAAGGCAAGTTTCTGGTTGAATTGTTCACAGCGCCATGTCTCCACAAACCTGACAAGTGGGCCCTAATTTCTGGCTGAGGAGCAGGAATGCTGTTAATAAGGTGGGAACTTAAAATTTGGGTTAGCAGATTTGGGAAAGACAACTGATGGCTTAAGTGGAGAATTATGAAGGAGTCTGACACACTGCAAAAGCAACATATGCAAATTCACATACACAAACAGAAAATGCATTAACCTTATAAAGACAAGACAAGCTCATGGAGTTTAATGCATAGACACTGATTAAACCTGGCTAAGAACACAAACATATGCAATGAAGAACAGCTTGCTATTTTGTATGAATGATACAATGGTGTGAATGTTTAATAAAATACATTTGAGTTATTCCTCAGCTTCAAACTCAAAAGAAGCCATATGACAAAGGGAGTTATGAAAACAGAAGTGATTAAAGTAGTTTTAAAAGAGTGACTTAGGAGTGCTCTCTCGTACTGAGTGATCAAAACCAGTGATCACTGTAGAAAGAAATAAAATGATTTAATGAGTTGGGAATGTTTAAACATATGTTTCTGTTGTTACAGCAACTCATTGAGATATGACTCAGTATGCAAATTAGCTGGAGTGAGTGGTGACGAAGGAACTTCCTGTGTGTGTGTGTGACTGAGGAAGTGACTTTCAGAAGAGGAAGCATGGCAGACAAGAGAAGTATAGATTTGGGTAGGAAATAGTTTATAGTTTAGTGATTATATGTTGTCGTAAGGGGGTTTTATGCTGAATTTAAGTATGTTAAAGGGGGTGATTTTTGTTTGCAAATTGTGTGGTTTTAATGAGACTTTCGGTGTATTGAGGAGGTGAAATTATGTGGTGGCAAGACTTGTGTGTTTAAGGTTGTTGAGGTTGTTGTGGTGATGGGTTGATTCTGTCAGTTAGGTTTGGGTTGTTGTTGTTGTTGTTTTTAATAGAGGGAGTTTTAGGAAACATCGACATGTCTAAAATTGGGCCCATTATTTTTAACAGTGCACTTAAAGAAAACCTGTCAGGTGATTTTGTTTTGTGTTTTGTGAGCTAATAATCAGCTCTATTTTTTTCATTTCTGTTTTAAGCAGGCCTGCAACAGTGAATAACGGCGCTGAAAATTCTCGGGGAGAGCAAATGTAAGGGGAGCTTTCCAGATTACAATTGGCTGAGGAGAAAGCTACCTGTGGGGACTAATCAGGTCGTAAGTCCCTGTAAAAAGGATTGTAGCGATTCAATCCAGTCCAAAAGCATAAAGAAATATTTTCCTGTGGAAAATAATGAATGAGCTCATTTTGCTGAGGGTGGAGAATCTGATCACTGCCGCGGGAAGCTCCACTATTAGCAAAAATATGGAGTGAATGTGTGAGTGAATGTGAGGATGAATAAATGTGGACAAACAATTTGTTTTTACCAGAGAAAATTTCTGTTTTGTTTTGTTGACTGGGGTTAGATTATGGGATTATAGTATATTGTTGGGAGAAGGCCAAATGTTACGGGGGAGGCATTTTCTGATATAACTCAGTTACCATTAATTGTAGAAAGACATGACTGGTAATTGTTCTGTTTTAAGTTTATTTTATAACACAGATTGGATCACGATGGGGAAAACTGAGCATTTTAAGTTCTGTATAGTATTGTGACACATTTCATGTGTCAAAATAAAGGGGGAATTTAGGGTTTAATAATTGTTTAATAATTTAGGATCATTTTAGGACTTTTTTGGTTATTATTATGCATTTGGGTATGGTAAAACTGAAACTGTTATTTTTATGTTAAGGTTAAAGGATTAAAGTGAACTGAATCCTGTTTAGAAGATACAATGCTTTTTCAAAGCTGTGAATAAATTTTAGAGGGAAAATTAGTGAGGGTTGAAGGAGGAGAACAGGTTTGATTTCTTTTGTTTTCTAGAAGTAGTGGTTATAATGTAGGCTTACACAGACAGATATTACACAGAAACACACATGACAGTATTGATTCCAGGCAAAAGGCCTCAAATTCATTTAGCTTTTAACTGAACTTAAAATTAGAAGGTATTGTTACATTAAAAGGAGCAAAATGAAATAAAGAGGCTATACCAAACACAGGTTATAACATAGGAAATGTGAGGTTTTAAAATGAAGTTAGTGTTAACGCACAGGAGTTGTTTCTAGGCAGCATTTAGCTATGATGAAATTTATGCAGGAGTAATTGCTTATATGCTTCAACTTAATTGATTAAAGTGGTTGTTTTCTTTTGGAGCTTTTAGTAGAATAGGCGCTTATAATGATTTTCTTGTTAAAAAGGTGACTTTAGATTAGAGTAGAGGCACTTGCAGCAGCGACAGTTTGTGTGTACAGGATGTTGATGATCAGATAAGGGAAAATAGAGCGAGCAACCGGACGTGAAAGCAGCGCTTTAAGAGTTTCAAAGTGATGAGTAACGTTGAAGAATATATATAAATACAAGTCAATAAGTAAGAAGATAATTAGGATCATGCTTTTGATTAAAGAGTCCCAAATAGGATAAGTTAGGGAGGTGCAGGAAAAGGTGTTTTGTTTCCTTTGCAGAAGATCCCGACGACCACAGGGAGGTCCGAGGCCACAAGAGAGGGACCGAGAAAACCAAAGCTTACACATGGAGTGTTCTCGAAGGGGAGCTGGTGTTTATTACCGGACCAAGTAGATGACATGAGGTTGTCTGATTTGCTGAGCCAGGACACAATGTATTGCGACCTCTGGTGTTCCAGAGGTCGAGAGAGGGAGTGTGGAGCAGGGAAATTATTTTACTGCTATTGTTAAATAATCATCATTATTACCAGCATAATATAATCTGCAATATGATCATTGCTTTAACAATGTAACAGATAGCTTTAAGAAGGCCTTAAGGTTTTATGCATACAGGTATTAAATTAACTTTGTATTCCAGGTGCAGTTATAACTATTTTATACATATTGCATATTTGTGCTTATTTGAGTTGATGTTCAGGTTCATTAATGGTCTAAAGCTTCACTAGTGAGAGTGTCTAGATGATCCATGCTGAGGGAAAACTAGAACATAGAAGGAATTGCAATACATGCTTACACAACAGTTCATTTTAATATCTTTTATATGTTCATATTCTTGTATTAAGCTTTAGTAGAGGTTCTTGATTAAAACATTTATTTAGTAGATGATATATCTATAGTTTCAGTTCGATTATTACATATACGAGAGTGGTTTCTGTCTCTCTGTCTGGTTAGAGGTCAGGAGCTAGTCGCGAGGTGAAACAGGGTGCAATTGTGGTTAGCACACAGACACACACACACACATACTCAGTTAGAGAAAATATTTATAGGGGAAGGTTTAATTATGTTTTGCTGATGTTGCAAAGAGCAGTTTGTAGCAGAACTGCTGTTGAGGTGTCAAGATGACAAGCGAGCATCCGGCAGTGACAGGATGCACCTGTTATGAAGATGGAAGACGATGTTCTTTTAAATTGTGTCAAAAGTCGTTGTGGTTTTGATATTGACGTATGTATATATCCTGTCTGTGACGCATGAAGGGGGCGTCAGTAAATCAAACCCTGATGCTATAAAAATCTGTGTATGCTTTGAGGAAGTCGAAGACCACTTGCTGTCTGCGTACAGAGTGTTCTTCCCACACGTGTGTAGTCATTAAAATCATTGTTTGACCAAGAGCTTCTGGACCATGGTGGTTTGTACTCTCCTTCCTCAATTTTTGAACCTTAACACCACCCAGGGCCGCCCTCTTTCTCCCAGCCACTGCTGCGTGCACGCAGAGGGGTACAGGAAGCCGTCACCACACTTCCTGTCCCAGCATCGTGACGGCCCCAGACTCAGGGCGGACCTTTAACTGATCCAGCGCTCTGTGACCTGAGAGGCCTGCAGAGTGGGAGGAACCAGTTTATTGGTTTTTGGATGGTGGAGAAAGCAAAGAAGCACCACGCAAACGTTTGTGGACTCCAGGAAGCTCTGAGATGGTCCACAGACCACGTTCTCGTGATGAGTCTGGATTAACATGGAAGTTTCACGTCGTGCGAAGCATCGTTTGCTGGTGTCTGGAGAAACACACATTCTCGTTTAGCTGTGTTAGTGAGGACATCTCATTGCTTTCCCTAACCTAACTGTAACCCTGACATCAAAACCACATCTCACACACGTAATGGTTTGATGTTACTGTTGTTTACATGAACATGTGACTAATATCCACACTGATGCACACCAAAAGAAACTATTCAGGGTTTAAAGGTGACACAGTCTGGCGAGGGCAGACTGTATGAATTGAAAAAAGGACCCAAAATGCAGCCTCCAAGGAACAGGGAACCAAACCTGAATGTTAACAAAAAGCGAGCCGTTTAATATGGCTGGTAAAAAAGGTACAAACAACAGGGCAAGGCAACCTGAAGCAAAATTAACACAAACCTAAACTGGGAAATCTAAACAAGCAATAAGAAAAACCTAGACAAGGAACTTGGAAGCATGGCATCGGAAACATGGCGTGGACAACAGACGACCTGACAATCACACACTGAAAACAGAGGACTTAAATACACAGCAGGTGATTAGGGGAAGTGGGAACACCTGGAGGAACAGCTGACTGACATGAGCCTAATGAGGGGACAAGGGAAGTGAAACTAAATACAATGAACAAAGAACACACGACTCCTTCAAAATAAAACAGGAAACATGAGACAGACACGATAATACAAACTTGATAACATAAGACACGCAGCATGAAACACGAAGGGTGAGGGGAACTTAAATACAGGGGAAGAAAACACAAGGAGTCTAATAACCTAATGAACAAAATAAACTCAAACTTAAAACGCTGGGTCAAAGGACCCAGGATCATGACAAAACTTGGAGGCAGGAAGGACGTGGTGAGACGCGTTTCCGTGTTTCATACATGTTTGATTAGGTGTTAAAAACAAATCCAGAGGACAGCTGAAAGTCTCTGCTTCTAAACTTGTGCAGAGCCGATGGGACAGTTCATGTCCAACCACCCGGTCTCTGCGGGAGATGGGACACACTCGACGCCAAAAGGTGGAGCTCCTAATCTGCGACGAGCTGACGCTACGACATGAAGGTTCAAAGAAACCCCAAAAATAAAAGCTGCAGAGATGCAGCAGCGTCGTTGGCATTCGGCGCATGCTTCGCTGAAACCACACTTCTGCCTCCTCTCGCAGCTCGCTGCGCTCGCAGAGATGTTCATTTTCAGATTTCACACTTGATTTAGAGCCAAACCAGCAACATTTAGAACTCAATCAATCTTCCTGTTTTACATACAACCTGAAAGAGCCATAATTTTCCAATCAGCCTCAGCAGTTGCTGCTGTCACTTCCAATGTATCGCAACATCCCCCAAAACCTTCAAGACCGTGAGCAAAGCCCACTCGGTATTAAAGCGGCATGCAGCGCTGCAATATCAAACCAGCCAGCGCCTCACATTCCCTGCAGAAGCCTCTAAATCTTCCAGCAGAAGCACAGCATCAGCCGACCCCGCCTCATCCCCAGCACTGCGTTTTACCTGTGGATTGTTGCTATTTTAACTCGCCACGGACGTCAGGCAGAGGTGGAGGCACAGTGACTGTTTACAAAAAGGATTTTAAATGTAAGCAGTGTTTTCTACAGCCTTCGTTCTCCAGCTTTGAACTTACCTCATTCGAGGTGAGTCGTACAAACCCGATTTTCTGCGCTGTCATCTATCGCCCCCCGAAATACAATAAGAACTTCATAAACGACTTTTCTGATTTTTTAGCTGGGATTATGCCCAACTATGATAGTGTTCTTATTGTTGGAGATTTTAATATACATGTATGCTGTCCTGATAAGCCACTGGTAAAGGACTTTTTAAGCCTTATTGACTCTTTTAGCCTGGTACAGTCCGTACGTGGCCCTACACATGAGCACGGACACACACTGGACCTTGTTCTGTCATATGGTCTGCCTGTCACTGACTTGGAGATTTGTGACTGTGCACTCTCAGATCATATGCCTGTGTTATTCAACGTTGGTTTGACATATACCGCAGTTAGATCTGGTGCTGCTACTCGGTGCTGTCGGGTTATTAACCCCGCCACTGCTGCGCAGTTTTCTGCTGCTTTTAATCAGCTCGGCGGCCCTTCTGACTTTGTTTCCTCTGACACAGAAGACCTACATTCCTGGTTTAATTCTTGCTGTCAAAAAATCATGGACTCTGTGGCTCCTTTAAAAACCAGGCAGCTTAAGGCTAAACCTGAGCCTTGGTTTAATGAGAGCAGTCGTGCTGTTAAGAGGGAATGTCGTCGAGCAGAACGGAGGTGGAAAAAGGATAAACTGCATGTATCATTTCAAATTCTCAAAGACTGCTGGCATCACTACCAGAACACTGTTAAAGATGCAAAAAGGGAATATTTTGCAAATATTATTTCTTCCAACTGTCATAACCCACGTGTGTTATTTAGGACCATTGACACTGTTCTTAATACTCCTTTGAATGTCTGTTTGGAAGTTTCTCCTGAGATTTGCAATGGTTTTCTGAACTTTTTCATTGTAAAGGTTGTCACCACCAGGGCTCTTATCACAGCTCCTGACTCTGACCCCTCAGTCTCTGTCCCTTGTGCTGCTGTTTTCACTCAGTTTGAGCTTGTGACGCTCTCCTCTTTAGAGGATGTGGTTCGCCATATTAAGCCCACAGGTTCCCCACGGGATCCTGTCCCTCCACAATTCTTTAAAGAAATTTTTCCTAGTATACAACAGTATGTCCTTGACATTATTAACAGCAGTCTGTCTTCTGGTGTGGTTCCTGCAAATTTCAAACATGCAGTAGTACAGCCACTGCTTAAGAAACCTGGCCTTGATCACACAGTTTTAGCGAACTATAGGCCTATTTCCAAGCTGCCTTTAGTCTCCAAGGTTTTAGAGAAAATTGTTTTTAGTCAACTGAAAGATTTTCTAGATGAAAATGGCATCTTTGAGGTTTTTCAATCAGGTTTTAAAACCCTTCACAGCACAGAATCTGCATTACTAAGGGTTTTTAATGACATCCTTCTGGCATGTGATTCTGGTAACCATGTTGTTCTTGTCTTGCTTGACCTAACTGCTGCCTTTGACACAGTAGACCACAATATTTTAATTTCTCGATTACATGATGTAGTGGGTATTGGTGGCACTGCACTCAATTGGTTTAGGTCTTATTTGTCAGATAGAACTTTCTCTGTCAGCCTTCTCGGTTACGAATAGTCTTCTGCTCCTCTGTCATGTGGTGTCCCACAGGGCTCAATTTTAGGGCCACTGCTCTTTTCTCTGTATCTACTGCCTCTGGGTTCTATCCTTAGAAGGCATGGGATCTCATTTCACTGTTATGCCGATGACTGCCAAATTTATTTGACACTAAAACGCAAGGATGGCATCTCCATAAAACCTCTCTTGACATGTCTAGATGACATTAAAGCTTGGTTGGCTCGAAACTTTTTAAATTTTAATAAAAAGAAAACAGAAGTGTTGGTGTTTGGACCCAGTGGTCCCTGTGAGTCCTCCTCTGTTGTTTTAGGATCCCTGGAAGTCTATTTTAAATCTGTTGTTACTGACCTTGGTTTTAAGTTGGACAGTGATTTTAAATTGGACAACCAAATCAGAGCAGTGGTGAAGTCCAGTTTTTATCATTTAAGGCGACTGGCAAGACTAAAATCTTTTCTTTCGAGGCAGCACCTTGAAACAGTGATCCATGCTTTTATTTCTTCCCGCCTGGACGACTGTAACTCACTTTATGTGGGGGTCAGTCAGTCATTGCTCTCACGTCTGCAGCTGGTTCAAAATGCGGCTGCACGACTCCTAGCAGGAACTCGAAAAAGAGAGCATATAACCCCCGTGCTGGCCTCTCTGCACTGGCTGCCTGTGTCTTTTAGAGTTCATTTTAAAATTCTTATGTTTGTTTTTAAATGCCTTCACAGTCTTGCCCCGCCTTACCTCTCTGAGCTTCTTCATCCCCACATACCCTGTCGGTCTCTCAGGTCAGCTGACCAGCTGCTCCTGGAGGTACCGAGATCCAGGAGGAAGCTCAGAGGGGCGGGGCCTTCTCTATCGTGGCTCCAAAATTATGGAATAATTTGCCCATGCATGTTAGAGAGGCCCCTTCACTGTCCACTTTTAAATCACTTCTTAAAACCCACTTTTATTCCTTGGCTTTTAACCTCAGTGAGACTTAGTTTCTTTTTTAATGCAGTAGTTATTTAATTAATGATTTCACTCTTCTTTTATTTGTTTTTTATTTATATCTCATGTAATTTTATTTTACAGTTCCAATGTACAGCACTTTGTGTCAGCTGTGGTTGTTTTAAAGGGCTTTATAAATAAAGGTGATGATGATGATGATGATGAATATCAACAGACTCTCCCAGTGAGGTGCATCCAGCTCGCTGGCGCCCTCATCCATTCTGCTATCCTCCCTCTGCACACATCATCTGTTTTGGGCTCCTGGGCCATACATCAATGTGGCGGGCCAGAGAAAAGCTCTTTAAGTTGCATAAACACAATGTCGCCTGGGCACCCACCAGCTGCCCGTGATGGATGGGACCGCACACAGAAGAGGGAGCCGGATCCATCCAGGAGCTGACGGCGGAGCAGCGCCGAGCGGGCGGAGAGGCTGCGTGGTCGGCGCTGACGCGCAGCTCTGCAGGAGTGAAGAGGCCGAGCTGCAAAGAGGACATTAATCACGCCGAGCTCGGCCTGACTGAGCCTTTCACCCAAACGCTGCGCTCCAGGGATGGTTACTCTACGCTGCTCGAGCGTTTGTTTCTTCCTCGCTAATCGCGGCGACCAAACCTGCTCCGATCCATCAGCTGGTTACCGTAACAACAGGTGTGACGAATACGCGCAAAAAACAAAAACCTGCACAAACTACAGACAGCTTCAGAGGCTCGACAGCAACCGACCGACGAGTACAGGTCACTGATCAGGAAGAGGACTGCACACTCATCAGCTGAGCTGAGCAAAGCTCCTCTAATCCAACCACAGAGATATGAAGCTATGAGCAGAGCAGGTCCAAAGAGCCAATCAGAGAGCAGGATAAGGCTATCATCAGAGTCTGCAGACAGAAGACACCTGAAATAATCCTGTTATATTCATCTAAAAACTGCAGAATTTAGAGTTTTGGATTCGACTACTTACTGATGTTTTTGTATAAAGTCTTTGCTGTTGAAATGTTGCATGACACTGAAATATGAATACATATGAGAAACGAGTTGTTCTGGTGTTTATTAGTGTGCTCAAAGGGTTCATCTGTCCTGGACACATGCTGACTCATGCTGACCAGTGACAGCGTCAGGCTTTTATCTTTAATCAAGCACACACATCCACACATGTGCAACACTCTTTTCTGCCATCGTTGTATTTTACTTGTATATAGAATTTGTATTCTATTTTTATCCTATTGTATATTTTATTCTATTTTATTCTACTGTATATAGTATTTTATTTTATTCTATTCTGTACAGTTGTGTACTGTATTTATTCTTATTATATTCTCATTTTTGCTACATAACTTTTGCACTGTCCACTTCCTGCTGTGACAAAACTAATTTCCCACGTGTGGGACTAATAAAGGTTATCTTATCTTAACGTTCAAACATTTAATGTCCAGAAACATGGTTCACAGTGGCTGGACGGGACATTTCTTCTTTTATATATCAAATCCTGCCTATTTGTCCTGTTCGGTTAATATTTTATTTTGTCTGTTGGAAAAACGAATTTTTCGTTTTCTTTACTAAAGAAAATGTTCATCGTTACACTGAGCTGACTGTACTGGTGTTACGACCCATAAAGTGATGGATGCTCGGTCCCCCACAAACCCCAGAATCACACCGACGACACCAGCCTCTGCTATCACAAACATGAAGCACAGTTGGACGGCTGCATTATTTTTCTGATGCGTACTCAGCTGTTTGCAGAGCGTCTCCGATTCCTCTGAATATTCGGCCACATAACGACTTGAGGCTCAGCTTCCTCGGGCTCCTCGCCGTCTGCTGCTAACTGGCTTAGAGACTCTGAAGTTTGTGTCATGAGAGCCGAGGGGGACGAGAGCGCCGCGTCGTAACTGTGAGCAGCGCTCTGCAACAAAAAGATGGAAAATGACCTTCATTTCTTTGCACTTATAGAAGCTGCATCGTTTCAGGCCCAGCCGCACCCTGCACAGCTGCGGTGCTGCATCCCAGAATGCAAAGCATACCTGGCCACGCAAAGGCGTCTACCTCACACGCCTACACCTGTAGGTGGGTAGGCGTGTCTGACTGAATATTTTATCTGAGAACAAAACGGGAAAGTTCCCACAGACACACAAAACTAAACTGGTGTCATCTGAAACCAGTACGAACAAAGACGCTGTCCCCATCTCGCTGACAATTAAGTATTCGCTGAGTACAAAGGGAAACAAATACTGCAGTTTATCACTTTCATGTAAATGAGGTTCAGCTCATTGTAATCATCACTGTGGCTCAAAGAGTTGGCAGTTCGTCTTGTAACCGGAAGGTTAACGAGCTCCGACTCGGACAGTCTCGGTCGTTGTGTCCTTGGGCGAGACACTTCACCTACCACCTACTGGTGATGGCCAGAGGGGCCGATGGCACGATATGGCAGCCTCGCCTCTGTCAGTCTGCCCCAGGGCAGCTGTGGCTACACCTGTAGCTGCCTCCACCAGTGTGTGGATGTGAGAGTGAATGAATAGTGGCATTGTAAAGCGCTTTGAGGGCCCTGAACAGCGCTATATAAATGCAATCCATTATTATTATTATATGACATCACTACCAGGGTGGCTGTGGAGGTTTTTCCTGCTTTCTGTCTAGACACACAGCTAACTGCTAATTAGCAATAACATCATAAATCCAACAATTTCACTCACTGGAGCTCAGAACCGTTTACAGGGAGCCTGGACCGGCTCTCCGTTCAAAGCCTCCGAGTCTGTGATCCTGTGAGTTCACAGAGATGAATTTACCTGGTGAGGAGGAGACTGACACTGACTGCCTGTGCTGGGATGCTGAGCCCACTGTCCTCTGATACCGTTAACTGCAGCGCTCATCATCACGGATCCTTGCTCTTGGTTAGACAGCATCTGTTAATTCGAGGAGCCTGTACAACCTGCAAGAACCAATAAAGGATGTAATGCTCACACAGCATTACATCTTGTTTCACAGAGTTAAAGACAGAAGTAATAAATAAGACTTACATCCTCTTAAAGCGCCGAGCGCTCTGATTCTTCCAGCTCCCCATCAGGCGTGCATCACATCTACACGACTCTTTATTATTCTTTCAACATGGATTATCATTAACACAGTCTCACATAGAAATATGTTATTATATATTAATATGTGAGACTGTGTTAATGAGCCTGATGTTATTCTCTCGTGATGACGAGCTTCAGTCAGGTTTCAGAGCTCATCACAGAAACAGCTTCAGTGAAGGTTACCGATGATCTCATGGCCTCTGACAGTGCACCTGGAGTTCAGACCTTTAGAAATAAAGTTCTCTGGTGAAACAAAGATTGAACTCTTGGCCCGAATCACAGTCGGAGGTTTCTTCCTGATAAAAGGGAGTTTCTCCTTCCTACTGTCACCAACACTGATAATGTCTGATTGTTGGAGCTTCTCTGTATTATTATTGGGTCTGTACCTTACAATATGAAGCACCTGGAGGCAACTGTTGGTGTGATTTGGTGCTGTATAATTAAAACTGGACTGAATTAAGAATTGAACTTGATGACAGTGGGAAGGAAAAACTCCCTTTTAACAGGAAGGGGTCTACCTTACAGTATAAAGCTCCTGGAGGCGACTGTTGTTGTGCTACTTGATGCTGTATAATAAAACTGAATTGATTCTCCTTCCTGTGCTCTCTTCCTCCTCCGTCTCAGTGATCACTGTTATTCTCCAGCAGCGTTCCTCTCGTCCTCGCTGTTTGCAGATCAGTTCTGAGTCTCAGAGCGAGAGACGCGTTTCTGGGATTGAGGAGCGGCTGATGACTGAGCGGAGTTTAGAAGAACAAAACCCCGGAGGTTTGCAGCGCCGCACAGATCCCCCTCTGCCTCTCGTTCTGTGTAAATAAGCGTAGATGAGGCAGACAGACAGATGGCCGAGCTGCCGCGAGTTTGATAACAGTCTTGCTCGGAGCGCTGCTGTCAGCGGGGAATTTTCTCGGCTGCATTAAAAGGAGATTTACTTTACGAGAGAGAAACATTAGAAAGCAGCTCGACTCGGCTGGTGGCTTTTCTCTTATTTACACAGTGAAAGAAATAAAATGAGTCAGCAGCTGAAGGTGTCGTTAGTGTCGGAGGTGAAAGTGTGCACGCTCACAGCTCTGCACCCACATCAGCACCTGCAGTGTTCCTGTCAGCTGAGCTGGTTGTAAGATTAAGGAGGATTCAGACGTCACGAGTTGATCATCACAGACACCCCAAAGCTATCTCAGGAATATGAAGCGTTTCCTCCTGAGCACCAGAGTCAGGTTGGTTCAATCATTCAGCAGTCTCAGGTACGCCCACACCTGTCTGCAGCCGGGCCTGCAGCATGCTTTCATTCTGGCTCCTGCTTCAGGGCCATCTCTTTCACCTGCAGCCAGGTGAAAGACGACTGTAGCAGCTACTCCAGATGTTTTTACCCCACTGTCACGTCTTAGCTAAACCAAGTGATGAGACGTGAGCTTCTGTGCCACACACTGAGAGACAGCTTCTTCCACCAGGCCATCAGACTGCTGAACACTTCATAGACACCTCAGCTTCACTACTGGAACTTTAACATTATGCACTCCATACTGTACAGTAATGCCACTGTTTTGCACGTCTCAACTCTGTATATTTTATTTTATATACTTTATTATTGTTTACTCTATTTAATTTGTAAAATATGTAGACACACACACACACACACACACACACACACACACATTTAGAAAAATATTTAGTATACACATCCAGAAATGCATATACTATTATATATCGTACATATTTATTAGTTTCAGATGTAGCCATTCTTGTATTTTGCTTGTTTACATTATTGTATTTTGCACAACTCTGTTGCTTGTGAAGCTCGCACACAAGAATTTCACTCACATGTGCTGTACCAATGTACCTGCACATGTGATGTGACAATAAAAGTGATTTGATTTGATTTGATTTGATTTGATTTGACACGGGGTCTGCCTCCGGTGCTGATCTTTGAACGTGAGTCACACCCACTCAGACCTGTCATAGAAAAGTGAACCCAACTCTAATTACACCTTTAACTGTAGTTATAGAGAACACTTAGAAAACACTGAAATCCTGCTGAATATCTGCACTGAGCTGAGTCAGGAATGACAGGATGCCACGTAGTTTGATGGAAATGAGAATGATCAGCCTCCAGAGGGCTGCATTCAAAGACGCCTGCAGCAGGACGGTCTATTCTGCATCAATTTTGAACACATTTGATTGCAGAAACTCCTCCCAGATCTCGACCAGTGCATCGTTGAACTCTGGACGGTTTGAGGTGTGACCTGGTGGCGTCAGATGGGGACAGGGGTCAGGGGTCATTGATGTGCCTCTACTGCACCTGTTGGTAATTTCATTAACACCAAAGCAGCTGAATGTGATTACACCTGCTTTGCTGCTGAACTGAGCAGATCAAAGTGCCAGAGGTGTAACTGACTGAATGCTCATCCTTCTACACGCCGTCCTTTCGGTGCATCCACATTAAACCTTTCTCTCCAGGAGGCTACATAAGAATATCTGCCTGCTTCCTCATTCACACCACACCTCTGTTTTGGCATGCTGGGCCTATTTGTGTGTCCACATGTTGCTCACATACAGCAAACTGTGTGAATGTCATGCCGGACCTCCTGCCCCACTGTTGAGCCCTGGTGCCACGTCGATATTTTCCTGCACAGCTCAGGCTGCGCTTCACGATGAGGAAACGACTTCTCCCTGTTCGGCCCAGATAAGGCCCCACGCTGAGCCGCTGTGTAGGGGGGCAGCAGCTGATGTATTCTGGGCCAGGCTTTGATCTCCTGCATGCCCATGTTCTGACTACAAAACAGGCCCGAGACAAGGCGGCCACATACTCCCAGCTGGGTGACTGCAGTGTGGGAAAATGGACTGAGGCAGCTAAAATACAGCCAAACAAGCTAAAACATGCACACATCCTAAAATTCAGATTTGAAAGCAGAGCAGCAGAAAAGGAAAGAACGCTTAATGGGATAAGTTCACACAGGCAGGACACATGAACATCACCTGCAGGAAGGAGTGAAACGAATAAGAGACTAAATGAGACGTGACAGCCGTGTGAGGACAGGGACTGAAGCTGAACTGCTTGTGTAGCCCGTTTGTGTGCGTCACGCCTGTCGATGCGTTCAGTTCTGGCTTCTGAGTAAGAGGCAGGAGACAGCACTGGGTGTCTGGGTTCTTCACTGTCCATCGCTGTAATATATAGAAATACAGAAAACCATGAGCTCTCCTCGGGCCAAGCTGGAAGGAGCTGTGTGTTGTAAAGTTATGATGTATGAATCCTGCTGCTGGGCCCAAACTACTCTGTGTTTATTAAGGCTGTTGTGTTTGTAACATGTTTTAATGTTTTGTATGTTGTTCTATTTAATCTCAACAAGCCCCTAAAACAGTCAGTGATCACTGTCGGCCTGCATCGGTTTTTATTACCACTGTTCATTTTACAGCTCAGTTTTTAAAACCTTAGGATGTAACTACAGCCCAGCCCATGCAGCAGTATATGAATGACTAACCTCGTATTGTGGATGGATTATCTCAGTTGTTCTCCTGGCTGAAGTTTGGTCCTTTTACAGCATCCTGCCATGCGACTGCATTTGTCTCTAACCATCAGGAACCCTCACGTTAACTTTTATCGAGTGGGGAAAAGTTAGCCTTCATCCTCCAGCTTCACTGTTACACCTGGTAAAGCAGCAACACTGATCATTGTGGCTGCTCAATGGACCCGACTGCATTAACTGTTGTGAAAAAAATCAACTCAAGCTCTCAAGTCAACAAAAAGCATAATATATAAATAATATAAAACAACATATCATTAAAAATATTTTAAAAAGAAAACAAAAAAGTCACCCAATGAACAAAATAATGCAAAAAATGAAACAATCAGACAAACAAATACATTTTAACAGCCAAGATCCAACGTTTTGTTTCTTTGAAATATAATAAAAATTCACAATTTAACCCTTAAATCAAATCCAATGCAATTATATTAGCAGACGACATTTAGCAGGTAATACTGGGACTTATCTTAAAGCATAAAAGCAAATCATGAGAAACCACATTTGCAGAACATAATATCTCCATACCTGTAATACATAGAAATACAGAAAACTATGAGCTGTGTGTGTTGTGCATCTGCTCCTCTGATAAAACAACACAATATGTGCCATTAACAAACTACAGCAGAGATTTCTTTCACCTAGCCTGGTGCTAGCAACCAGGCTAACTTAGCACGCTAGCGTTACAGCTGTAGCTAAAATGAGTTACAAACTTCAGTTAGCGAACTCAGCCCTCTACAAGACTCGGGCTGCGTCCACTCGTACACGGGTATTTTTGAAAACGGAGATTTTCCGTTTTCGTTTTAAAAAATAATCCCGTCCACACGAACACGCAGAAATGAAGGAAAACGCTGCTATGAACATGCCAAAGCAGCAGGTGGCGCTAGATTCCTAACCGTGCAGAAATGTTGGCCAATCAGAAGTCTAGAAGCCTCGGTGGGAAAAAGTAAACAAAGCTGGGGCATAGAAGCAGAACCGAGTCGTCTGTGTGGACGGACAGTAACTGTGTGTATATGTAAGCATTTAAACACTGCAGAGAGTAGAATTAACAGTATTGTAGAAATTCATTTCACCGAAACAATAACGTGGCGCACAGTGTGACGTCAAAAAAGGCGCACACCTTTGACGCTGCGTTTTCTGCGTTTTTCTCGTCCACATGTAAATGCAAAAACGGAGTTTTCAAAAATATCCACCCTGGCCGGAGTTTTTAAAAATCTCCGTTTTCAGTGACCAAAAACGCCGTTTACGTGTGGACGGAAGGTGCGAACGCATAGAAGAATCTGCGTTTTCAAAAATACCCGGGTACGTGTGGACGTAGCCTAAAACACAAAGTATTTAATAAAATTCATAAGGGTTTAACACATTTGCTGCACTTGGCTGATGCTGGTTTCTGTGATGGTCCTCTGGTGTCGCCCGGCTGCAGGTTGGATTTTATTCTGAGGGAAACGTATCCGTACGATCGGGCGTAACCATCTCCTCCTGGCGTTTGTCCTTCACCGTTTGCTTTTCCTTATAATTTCCACACAGTGGACTTAAAATAGAAGTGAAAAATGTGTGCTCATTAAAGCAAATTTAGCTGAAATTAAGAATCATCCAGTTCACCAAACCGGCTACTTAAACCTGTTAATTACACCGTGCTCAGCCACATTACACTAAAAGGCTTCCTGCCCTGATCGTTTAATTTAGCTTCATCTCCCTCAGATACACTTTCATGGTCGAGAAAGTGTTGCATCTTTCATTTCGCACGTCTTTTATTGCGTCGCCCGCAGTGTTGCTGGCTTGTTTGTACAGAACAACAGGCTCAAATAGGAACTTGCTAAAGCTCCACAGAGCAGAGAGAGCACATTTAAAACCTTGAGATAAAGGTCAGCTCGGGCTGTTTGCTCGTACTCCAGCAGATTCTTCACAATTATCCTGCAAAGAGAACAAAGCGCTGCGTCCCTGGACTGAGGCAGAAGCTGCTGTTCCAGTGAAGGCGAGGTTACTTTGGAGGTTACGCAGGTTTTGTTGTAACAGGCAGAACAAGAGGTCAGAGCCTCCAAAGCTCATTTATTCTTATTTATCCAAACAAGTCGAATCCGAACATCTTCCACAAACTAGCCTAGAAAATAACGCCCCTCATCCAGCACTCATCAAGGACAGCAGCGCTGCGACACGGAGGACACAGCTGGAGGAAAAGATTTAAGGAGCGAGCAGCAGCAAAGCTGAATCCAGGACAGCTAGTACAGTTGGTGCTGTGTACCTCCCCGAGTTATTATAGTTATTATAGTGAACTCCAACTAAACCAAGAATCAAAACAAAATCACTTTAGAAAAAGATCAACTTAATAACAGTCAGCCTGAAGCTTATTAAACCTGCACTTCCTCTAATGTCCAGCAGGGGCAAAGCCTCTGTAAAACGACGTCTGATTTACAGAAGAAGAATAAGCCTCTGATGATCTCTGAGCTCAGTAAACTCTTTCCTGATGAGTTTATGGCTCAGATGCTGCTTTAAGTTCACGTTAGGCAGAGATGAACAGGAAGTAGAGTAGGGTTTGGGGCGGGGCTACGCTGTGGGCGATCCACTAACAGTCTGCTAGTTTCTGAAGATGGAAGCAGGCGAGGCAGTAATAAAAACAGAGAGTGTGAGCACAGGCTTCAACTTGTTTGGATCTCCAGAAACAGAAAGTCTGTTCAGATCAATGAGAGGCGACTGAAGAAGAATGAAAATGCTCTGATAGAAGGCTTGTGTCAGGAGCAGCTGGAGACCGTATGGGGTGTTGGAGGTCATGAGCTGTGGATATATCAGCTCAGGCAGAGCGCAGAGAAGCACACCTGAACCAGGAATCAGCGTCTAACAGCTGCTCTGGAGGATGTGTGGAAGAACACAACGCATTACTCTCTGTGCCAAGCAGTTTATGAAAGGTAAACTACGGCATACAGAAAGGTAACTTTGAAAAGTCAAAGCCAATGAACAGATGTTACGTCGATACATATTCAGTGCAGACTGACGTTTTAAGAGTAATGAAGCAGGAAGGCTGCGGTGGTTCTCGGAAAGCTACACACGGAATAACAAGTCAGGCTTTTACCAAACATGTTTACAACGAACGAGCGATTCAGGTGAGCATCCTGTGCGGCTCTTTCCTCGGGTAAAGCACAGGTTTGTGAGCAGGTGTGAATTTCTCCAGAGAGGCAGGTGAGGATGTTTGAGGGCAGTCAGACTGGCAGGAGGACGAATGGGTCCTGAATGAAAGGAACTAAGTCGACACTGAGCAAACAGCTATCTGACTGATGTTAGTGGGACACGGTCGCCAGTCACAACCTGGGAGGAGCCCATTTAGGCAAAAGTCCACTAAACACACACAACCGAGCCATGACCTCCAAACTTCATGTAACAACAAAAGGTGTAGCTGGTTAGCTAGCTGAGCGCTAACCAGTTTCACCGCGCTCCGACCAAACTCACCGAACCAGCCGAGCGCGCCACAAAAACGCAACCTTTGCACATCCGCTAAGACAAAACTCTGCTTACATCTGGCTTCCTCCGTTGTTCTCACGTGTCATAAATTTAGAGTCACATAGGGTTTTGGCTTTGCAACTTCTGATTGGTGGAAGTGACGTGAACGCGGTATCATTACCGTGATTCTATTGGCTCAAATTATTAAGAGGTGTTAATCATGCAAATTGCCCAATAGCAGCCGAAGTTACAACCCCTCAGAGTTTAAAGCGCCAGAGTCCATTTAAACTGTCCACGTGCAGGGCAGAAAGGACCACAGGCTGTGAATGTGTGGTTAATTCTTCAAAAATATTCCAAAAACAAGCATTTTTAGACATCTTAATGAAATTAAATCAACGCCTGAATTGCAGTAATTTTTCACTGTTTCGCTTTAGAAGCATAAATCGTTGCACAGATGATGTTGATTACTGATTTTCTGAATAAATGCACCAAAGCATATTTTTAAAGGAGGAAAAAATCTACTTACTTTTTGTGTTCCAGGCTCAGCAACTGTGACACAGTAACACCTGCTGCAATATTTACACCTCTTCATTTTGATACCAAGATTGTTTACACAGAGTTTGTAATTGCAGAGAAATACTCACTGTGGGCTCAGAAAGCCCTTTGGGTAGGAACAGGGTAGATATGGTACAAACCACTGCAGGATATAATAGGATATAATAGGATATTATGGTCCACAGTATCGAACGCTGCACTGAGGTCTAGCAGGACAAGCACAGAGATGAGTCCACTGTCAGAGGCCATAAGAAGATCATTTGTAACCTTCACTAAAGCTGTTTCTGTGCTGTGATGAGCTCTGAAACCTGACTGAAACTCTTCAATGAGCCTCTGCAGATGATCTGTTAGCTGTTTCACATCCACTCTACAAAATTACTTTTCCATAACAAAGCAGCCTAAATGGGTTTTGTATCATTAGTTTAGAGATGGCACGATACCACTTTTTTATGTCCGATACCGATATCATAAATTTGGATATCTGCCGATACCGATATGAATCCGATATAGTGTTTTTTAAATATCTTGCTGCATTTTGTATAAGTTCATACTCAAGTTTAAAACAACAACTACACTAAAGCTATTCTGTTATACCTGTATGCAAAAAAAAATATTTCATAGTTCAGCAATACTGATCAATCTAATAAACTTAAACCTACACCATCCTCCCTATTCTGGTATTTTAAAGAGTACTTAGCGTAAATATTAAGCAACCTAACTAATAGGGTTCCAACTCCCAGCAACAACAAAAATAAATAAATAAAAAATAGGGAACCACCCCTCACGCTCCACCTCATGATGCTTAATCGACGTAATCAACCTTAATTTGATGCAGTGTGAAAAAAAATGCACAGAAATCAATTATTTTTCAAGAAATATTAAATAGATTCAACATCTTTCTTCAACAAAATTGCAGACTGCACAGATGGTACCTTCCCAAAGGAAAAAGTACTATAGCTTACTAGGGTATATATATTAGACTTAATAGTTACTATATACAGTAATGGACTTCTATACATTTTACATCAAATTAAAACTTTGGCTGTCAGATAATTATTTATTAAAAGCTCGACATTTTAAATGAGAATAAGAAAGAAAAGTATGTCTTTGTGCCCCCTTTTCCCTGTTAATGCCCTATCGGCCCCCCTGGCTAAACTTTGCTAGCTCCGCCCCTGCACAGTTACCAGCCGTCAGCTACGTAGAAAAAGATCCTCGAGTAGAAAGTAATAATAAATAAATTCTAACAACAGCTTATCAAGCTTAAACGTGCTGCTGTTGTTCAGCCGCTGGTTTCCTCTTTCTGGTGCAAAGTGGGCCAAAAACAAACCAGAGAGACAGACTCGCGACAGAAAAGCCGATCAGCTGATCATTAAGCAGTTTCATGATTGAAGTAGCAGCAGGAGAGCGAGAGGCAGTCGCTCGTTAAGCTTAACGCAGGAATGCTTTACAAACATTCAGAGATGGACTTACACACTTGCTTTACTTCTCTCGGGGATAACTTTGTCGGAGATGAAATGCCGGGTTGCTAGCGAAGCTCCACATGCTATCCAGACCACCGACAGGTCCCACATGCCACAGCCGCTCTATCACGTGATGCATACTGCTCCGACGTGCTAACGTTCTGAGGTGAGTTACGGCGTGTTGCAAGTTTTGTGAGGTGCTTTCCTGATATTTAATGGATCGGATTACATTTTTTATTTTTCTCCGATATCCGATCCAGTAATTTAGGCCAGTATCGGACCGATACCGATACGTAATATCGGATCGGTCCATCTCTACATTAGTTTAAAACAAATCTAAAATTATTGCTAAATGTGGATCGGGGCGATCGTGGCTCAAGAGTTGGGAGTTCGTCTTGTAATCGGAAGGTTGCCGGTTTGAGCCCCGGCTTGGACAGTCTCGGTCGTTGTGTCCTTGGGCAAGACACTTCACCCGTAGCCTACTGGTGGTGGTCAGAGGGCCCGGTGGCGCCAGTGTCCGGCAGCCTCGCCTCTGTCAGTGCGCCCCAGGGTGGTTGTGGCTACAATGTGGCTTTCCATCACCGATGGGTGGATGACTGGATATGTAAAACGCTTTATAAATACAGGCCATTTACCATTTATCCACTTTAATACGGAGAAGCTTCACACATGTACAGGTCTGAGCTGTGTGTGATGATTGATGAAGTTCCTTTGTTTTGATGGAAATGTTGAGCCTGATTCATAAACATTTATTCCAAAAGGAAAGAAAAGACTGAAGAGCAGCAGGAACATTTCTCCACACAGAGTGGGAGACGGATGTGTGGCCTGCAGGCAATGTTGGGTGTAATGCATTTCAAAGCCACCAGGTTACAAAGTTACTGTAATCACATTACATTTTTTAATAACGTAACATTTTACTGTGCTAAATTCAGTAATTACATTAAAGTTCATGTTACTGGTGTTACAAAGGTTGGTCAGCCGGGCGCATATAAAGAAAAACACAAACCGCCTCCATTTCTACAGTAGAATCACCATGACGACCAATCTACTTGGTTTTCAAAGTAGAAAATGTAAAAAATGATTATAAGCGTGTCCTCATTAGGACAGGGGTTTGTGTTGTGTGTGTGACTGTGGCTATAGGTTTATATTGTTAACCGGTGTTTATGTGAAAATGTATTAAGAGAGCCATGTAAAATGGGCTGTATTTGTAAAGCGCTTTATTTGGTCCTAAGGAGCCCAAAGCACTTTACACTTTACGCAATCATTCACACACTGGTGATGGCAGCTACAGTGTAGCCACAGCCGCCCTGGGGCGCACTGACAGAGGCTGCCGGACACTGGCGCCACCACCAGTAGGCAACGGGGGAAGTGTCTCGCCCAAGGGCACAACAACTGAGACTGTCGGAGCCGGGGCTCGAACCAGCAACCTTCCCATTACAAGACGAACTCCCAACTCTTGAGCCACGATGGCCCCGCTGAGTAACGAGTAGAGCAACAAATTACTTTCTCCAGCGAGTAAGCAAACAGCTCTTCTGTTCCAGCTTAGACGGAAAAACCTCGATAATGCTTTAAAACTACACAGCAGCACAAAATCACCTAAACCAGTGTCCTGGCCTGTGTCCCTGTCAGAGGAAGTTCACAGAAGTATAAATAAAGTACGATAAAAGGCTTCAGCCTGAATCTGATGCACAGTCACACGCATCTTTTTTTCCTTTTGTGTTTTGTAAATATTATTAAATGTTATTCACTTGTAAATTTGAAGCCCCATGAAGCGACTGTTGTTGTGATTTGTGGCTATATGAATAAAACTGAACTGAATTGATGTGATTTTTAACCTCCTGTAATAAGCAATAGGCAGGTTAATAAAGCCGTGCTCTGTGATGCATCATGGACAAATAAACCCGACTCCTCCCTGATCGTACGATCCCGCAGCACCGGACAGTTCATTGGTTTCATTCAGTCCTTCCACCTGTGAGCTGCACCACAGCTCCTGTAACACTGACTGAGCCACAGCACAGAGCCCCACAGGGACCCCAGGCCGAGTGTGGACGGAGGGACGTGTGCTCGCGTTGACCAACAAGCCATCAATCAGCAGCTGATCTGACAAGAGGCCCCAAAGACCAGTGACTCAGAGCAGTGACCGCCGGGACCCCCGCGTGGTCCATCAGTGTCACCATCCTTCTGCCGGCCAAGCGAGACATCCGTCTCAATCATCCTCCACCAGCTCACTGGGAAAGTTCCCATGAGCCACAGAGAGGTGAGGTCGGGCTGGGGGTGGATTTAGCAGAGAGAGAGGAAAAAGAGTAGTGAGGAGAAAAGAAATAAGAAAAAGCTCTGACCTCCAGGGCTGAAAACTGCAGTTCCTCTAACGGCCTCTAGAGGCTCTAGATCAGATTCACCTCTGCACCAAAACACCAAAACAAAGACAGCCAGCATGAAATGAACGGTCAGAAATACTCAAGTATTTTATGCAGTGATGAAGTATTTGTACTCTGTTATCTCCATCTTTACACTAAATGCAGTTTAAAGTGAGTTTCTGAATCCCGGCTGCAGATGTTCTGACTGTACTGCATGTTATTAAAGACAATTTGTTAGGTACACCTGTCCATCTGCACATTGGCATAAATATATAATCAGCATCATGACAGCAGGTCAGAGCATTCAGTCATGCAGACATGATGAAGACCAGCTGCCAACGCTCAAACTGAGTGTCACAATGAATGACGGCGACTGTGGTTGTTGTTTCAGAAACGGCCGGTCTGCTGGGATTTTCCCACCAACCATCTCTGAGTTACAGAAAAGTCTAAAAACCAGGAAAATACCAGCAAGCAGCAGCTCTCATGTCAGGAGAGTAGATAAACTGCTTCGAGCTCATAGGAAGGTCAACAGGAACTCCAGTAATCACTTGTTACAACAAAGGTCTGCCGAAGAGCATCTCAGAGCCTTGAAGCAGATGGGCCACAGCAGCAGAAGAGCGCAGCGGTCAGCTGTCGAGGCTGCACTTCACACAGACTCAGCAAAACTGGACAACAGGAACTGGAAACAGCGCCTGGTCTGATGAGTCTTGATTTCTGCTGGAGCACAGTTTGGTAGGAGCTCGTGGATCCTCGTGTCTGCATCGTTATATTAGTGACTGGCTGGAGGCTAAAAAACATGAGCCTGATCTGTGGAAACCATAGACGACATCATGGTGCCCTCATCCCTCTTTTTTAAAAACAGCCGTTTGGAAAAAGTATAGAGATTTCATGTAAACGCCATCATGACGAACTCAGGCGTCAAATGGGACGAACCATTTTCCTTGGGTTAATATTTGAGCTCAAACTTGCATCCATGCTTTTTGCAGAACACTAACATGAGAAGATAAGACGGATCTTATCTAAAGTCACGTGGCCCGACCGTAGCGCTGACTGAACCCGTAGCGTGCAGATATCTCGCGAGGTTGAGACACAGCAGCTGACAGATTCGCCGCCGCTCAGCGGTCTGTCGCAGACAAACAGCACGCAGACATTACAGTTTTTTCTGAATGCTTAAACCCTAACTGTGATTCCTGTAGCACAATTTCTAAAACTATTCAGACTTATAGCAAAACCACTCACTGAGTCTGCAAAACTAAAAGCACAAAAACTGCTTTGCACTCAGTTTGCAATTTTGTAACACACACTTTGCAAAACTGTAGGCACAATTCACTGCGCAACACTCAATTACCAAATTTCCAACACACTCCTAGCAAAGTATACACATGTATGGCTATCATTAACACTAATTTGCCAACTGTCTGGCACACTTTCACATGTCAAAACTTTCTTAGATAATTCGTTCACTTTGCAATCAGCCTAAGCACTATAATACAGGTAAGCTGTGTGTGCGGAGTACAATGGAGGGAGCAGAAAGAGTGAGAAGTAGAGGAGGCCGAGGAAGAGGACGTGGAGGTGAAGAAGTAGGATGAAGAGGACGACAAGGACAAGGAGGAGCAAGAGGAAGACGAGGAGGGGGGAGAGGAAGATGAGGAGGGGGGAGAGGAAGGGTAGGAAGATTAAGAAATAGAATTGCTGATGACATCAGAGCTACAATAGTGGACCATGTCATCAACCGTGGAATGACCCTGAGGGTAGCTGGCCAACGGGTCCAGCCTAACTCGAGCCGCTACACTGTAGCAAGCATCATAAGGACATCTTGAAATGAGAATCGGTTAGTACAGTCACTTCGCACAAAGATTTGTAGCACTGCCATATGCCAATGAGAAACACACCAATACCATTGATGTAAAAATACTGGAATTGTTACTTTACAGAATTGCTAGATGACCAGATGCTGGGGCAGAGGAAGCATGTTCACTGCAGACCAAGTAACGCATATAGTCATTATGGCGATTGCAAATAATCCTATACTTGGAAATAAACACTTGTGTTTGTTTTGATGTGTTTGAATAAACACCAGTACTTAAAGTTTGGATCCCTCTATGCTTATGGATCTATGACAGAAGTATGAGCTCACACTGACATAGCCTACCTTGTGCACAGAGAAAGCAAAAGCCAGATGTGTTTTGTATTCATACCATCAGTGTGCAGTTGGCGCATTGTGTGCTTAGTAGATGATGGCTTGTGTGCACTGTTTGATACGGAAACACCATTTTTACGAAGGTGTGAGGAGTTAATCTAGCTGTGTTTGCTTTTACAAGAGAACTACAATGTTTTGATTATTGGGTGACAGGTTTTCTTATTTGTGTGAAGAGTTTTGCAAAATTAGCCAATAGTTACAAAAAATGTGCTTAAGCAATCAGAAAAAACTGTAATACTGAAACACAGTCGTCTTTTCTTCACACAGCAGCGGGGACGGTCACAGCATTATTCAGCATTTGATCCTGTGATCCATTTTTCATGATTTCATGTCTTTGAACAAACTCGAGCTGAGGTCGAAGCTCCTCCAGCTCCGCAGCATAAAACACAGTCACTCAGATGTCTGACAAAGCTGCAGACACTGTAACAGCTGTCTGGCGAGTAAGGAGCGGCTAGCAGGTCCAGCGGGCATGTGGTGTGGAGGTTAGCCGAATAACCCGAAGCCAGTCGGTTAAATCCAATAACAGACCTTTATTCACCGTCAGCAACATTACACTTTATAAGCCAGGTCTCCTCGGCTGTACTCGTCCGAGCCTACATGCGCGGGGATTGGTATCGCCAGCGCCAGCTTGTCACAACAGTAAGGTGTTTTCTTGGAGAATGGAACATGAGCAGCATGGAATGGCTGCCGCTAACAACACACACCCACTAGGAGACCCCCATAGCTACTACAATAGTTGGGCAACCCCCCCTAGTGGTGCTATAACCCAAAAGGGTTGTTACATCACACAGAGTAAAGACACAGTTAAGACTTTAGTTGTAAATACATGCAAAATGAAAATAAAAAGGAAAGCCTCTGAAATGTGCATAAAAACAACAAAAACATCAAATCACTGACAGGATACAAGAAGAACCATCAGGACTGTGTTGGACTAAAATAAAGACTACACTCCACAGCAGAGTAAGCGCTTCCTGGTTTGATCCCCGAGCGTCTGTTTTATTTTTCGAACAAGCATCAACCTGCAAGAAGAAGCCCGGCTTACGATCAAAAGGCTGCAGTTCCTCTGGGGTCCAGCAGGGGCAGCAGTGAGTCAGTCCCAGTAAACTCGCATGTTAAAACTGTACAGCAGAAATAAGCACGTTTACAGGCTGATTGTTTGCATTGTTAGGGGCGTGGCCTCTTTGACTGCAGTCCCTGACCTGGACCTGAGGACCGGGTTTTAATGTTTAATGCAGAACGTTTGCTGGATTCAGCACGATCACACCTTTCCAGTAAATAAATCTACCTGCTGTAAGTAATTTTCTCAGTCTTCTGTCCAATTGGAGCAGAGGAGTCGCCCCCTGCTGGTCATTAGAACAAATGCAGGTTCAGTGAGTGCTGCTTGTGTCCACTCTGACCTTTAACATAGTTTACTGCTGAATAACAAAGAGCGTGACTGTGCGGCGCTGAACCTGAGCCCCGCTGACCCTGGAGGAAGATGCTGATGGAGAAGCTTGTCCATAATGCATGCTGCAGGTGAGCGCTGCTGTGATGCAGGTTAATTATTTATTTATCTGGTGTTGCTGAAAGTTTCATCTGTAAATCTGGCCCTGTTGTGCAGCTCCTAGAGGACCAGTTTCACAGGAACATCCTCTGTGAGCAGAGCTGCAGGGAACCTGATACACAACATGAAAAAGGAAGGCCGGCTTGCAGTGCAGTACACTTAAGCCGAGCTCTTTATGTACCCAGTTTGTGCTGACTCTGGGTTTGAGCAGGAGGCAGAGCGGGGAGAAACCTCGATGAAATATTTAGTGAATGTCTCAGAGAAAAAGGGAGCGAGTGCAGCGTGCAACAAAACGATTTATTTACGGTACGCGCCGACATTTAGAGAGGAAACACTGCAGGTGGAGACGTGTGAGGAGGAAACGATTAAACATTTACTGACATACCTTTGTGACAGTGTTTGCAGTGGCAGACGTTTACTAATCAGGACATTTTCACCATATTTTTCTTCATCCTTTTCCAGCGTGCCTTTGAGCAGCAGCAGCAAAAACAAACATCTGTGCTGCAGATAACCACACACAGCTGTAGGTGGAGCGCTGAGCACAGAGGGAGACTACAGGCTGTCTGAACATTTGTAAATCACAGTATTTACTCACTCATGTCTTCTTCTTTTAATTTGACCCTGAAGCTCTGAGATGAGCTTTAGGGTGCAGTGAGTGGGTGCAGTGCTCAGGCTGCACGCTCCTGCAGTGAGCGTGCAGCCTGAGCACGGATAACAATGACCTCATTTCATGAAGTATTCATTCAGCCCCCCATCCTCTGCACTTTAACTGTCCCGCACACTTTAAATCACTCATTAGCCTCAAACAGGGAAGCCCTGCCCACATTATTCCACAACTGTGACATCATCCATCCATCATCCAGCCATCCATCCATCCATCCATCCATCCATCCATCCATCCATTATTCATCCATTGAAGAGTTTCAGTCAGGTTTCAGAGCTCATCACAGCACAGAAACAGCTTTAGTGAAGGTTACAAATGATCTTCTTATGGCCTCTGACAGTGGACTCATCTCTGTGCTTGTCCTGCTAGACCTCAGTGCAGCGTTCCATACTGTCGACCATAATATCCTATTAGAGCGATTAGAACATGCTGTAGGTATTACAGTGGTTTGTATCATATCTATCTAATAGACTCCAGTTTGTGCATGTAAATGGAGAGTCCTCTTCACACACTGAGGTTAATTATGGAGTTCCACAGGGTTCAGTGCTAGGACCAATTCTGTTTACATTATACATGCTTCCCTTAGGCAGCATCATTAGAAGACATAGCATACATTTACACTGCTATGCAGATGACACCCAGCTCTATCTGTCCATGAAGCCAGATAACACACACCAATGAGTTAAACTGCAGGAATGTCTTAAAGACATAAAGACCTGGATGGCCGCTAACTTTCTGCTTCTTAATTCAGATCAAACTGAGGTTATTGTACTCGGCCCTGAAAAGCTTAGAAATATGGTATCTAAGCAGATTCTTACTCTGGATGGCATTACCTTGGCCTCCAGTAACACTGTGAGGAACCTTGGAGTCATTTTTGACCAGGACATGTCCTTCAACGCACATATTAAACAAATATGTGAGACTGCTTTCTTCCATTTGTGCAACATCTCTAAAGTTAGAAATATCCTGTCTCAGAGTGACGCTGAAAAACTAGTTCATGCATTTATTACTTCCAGGCTGGACGACTGTAATTCATTATTATCAGGAAGTCCTAAAAACTCCCTGAAAAGCCTTCAGCTGATCCAAAATGCTGCAGCAAGAGTCCTGACAGGGACTAGAAAGAGAGAGCAGATTTCTCCTGTTTTGGCTTCCTGTTAAATCCAGAATTCAAAATCCTGCTCCTCACATACAAGGTCTTAAATAATCAGGCCCCATCTTATCTTAATGACCTTGTAGTACCATATCACCCTATTAGAGCACTTGGCTCTCGCTCTGCAGGCCTACTTGTTGTTCCTAGAGTATTTAAAAGTAGAATGGGAGGCAGAGCCTTCAGTTTTCAGGCCCCTCTTCTGTGGAACCAGCTTCCAGTTTGGATTCAGGAGACAGACACTATCTCTACTTTCAAGATTAGGCTTCAAACTTTCCTTTTTGCTAAAGCATATAGTTAGGGCTGGACCAGGTGACCCTGAATCCTCCCTTAGTTATGCTGCAATAGACGTAGGCTGCCGGGGATTCCCATGATGCATTGAGTTTTTCCTTTCCAGTCACCTTTCTCACTCACTATGTATTAACAGACCTCTCTGCATTGAATCATATCTGTTATTAACCTCTGTCTCTCTTCCACAGCATGTCTTTATCCTGTCTTCCTTCTCTCACCCCAACCAATCACAGCAGATGGCCCCGCCCCTCCCTGAGCCTGGTTCTGCCGGAGGTTTCTTCCTGTTAAAAGGGAGTTTTTCCTTCCCACTGTCGCCAAAGTGCTTGCTCATAGGGGGTCATATGATTGTTGGGTTTTTCTCTGTATCTATGAAGCGCCTTGAGGCGACTTTTGTTGTGATTTGGCGCTATATAAATAAAATTGAATTGAATTGAATCCATCCATCATCCATCAGAAGTCACACTGCAGGTTGCCTGTTGTTTCTAGAGTATTTGAAAGTAGACTGGGAGGCTGAGCCTTCAACTTTCAGGCCCCTTATCATTACTGATTATTAATCTCTGGCTCGCTGTTTTCACCCCAGTCGGTCACTGGTTCTGCTGGAGGTTTTTTCTTCCCATTGTCACCAACTGTGTTTGCTTATAGGGGTTCATATAATTGCTGGGGTTTTCTGTTGTCTCTGTATTATTGTAGGGTCTTTACAATATTAACTCTTTAAGGTTCGTGTTTCACCCACTCCAACAGCATGTCTGTGACACAGACAGATAATCAAAGATACCATACTGTACTCATCTTAAATCATTACTTATAAAAACACAAAGATACTGCTGATGTCTTGATGTCACAGGTAGATTCACAGGTTTGTACTTACCTCATCAGGTATCTTCAGGGTTAACGTCCTCTGCTGTGAAGCTGGGTCATTTCTGTACTTGTGAACCTGACCTGCTCCAGAGCTGGTTTTCCTGATGGTCTCAGATGCAGCTTCAGACCCTTATTTAGTTTTTTCTGAAACCTCCAAATAATTTTATATCTGTATGAACAGCTACACTGCACCTGCTGACCACTTTTTGTTCTTCACCCTCAGAGTTAAACTTCACAGAGGCTGAAAGAACAAAACCTGAAACCAGGGGTGTCTAACTCCAGGCCTCCAGGGCCGTGTCCTGCAGGATTTAGACATGTCCTTGATCCAACACAGCTGATCTAAATGGCTGAATCACCTCCTCAACATGTCTTGAAGTTCTCCAGAGGCCTGGGAATGAACTAATCATGTGATTCAGGTGTGCTGACCCAGGGTGAGATCTAAAACCTGCAGGACACCGGCCCTCGAGGCCTGGAGTTGGACACCCCTGCCTTAAACTGTCTTCAAACATTCATTTAATGAAGCATTTGATTATAACCCATCAGATTCTCCGTGATGACATCCCTGAGAGATCAATAAATCTGCTCCATCTCGTAGTCACATTTTTATTCTCCTGTTTCTGTCAGGCTAAACTTTATTACTACAGCAGCTCTTTCCCAGTCTTACTGACCAAAGTGCTTAAAGCACGCACACACTCACAGCGCTGTCTGCAGCAGCTGTTACTTTCAGTCGTATAACATTAACCTCTTCGTATATTCTCTATACTGTCAGTGAGCAGAAACGGCTTCGGCTCAGCGGAGAGATAAAACAACGATTTCCACCTGCTTCCTAAAATCCAATAAATCCAGCATGAGTAACAACACGTACTCCTCTCTGCTACTAATTCTCTGCTGCTTGCTTCTGCCCCAATCAGAATGGAGGGTGCTGTAAAGCGGCTCGTGGTGCAGGGGCGGATCTAGAAGGGTGGCATGGGGTGGCAAGTGCCACCCTAGTTTTACATATGACAGTGTTCAAGTAAGATAGCATTAACAGTTTGAGCGTAGTTACAGTCAACAGTCTCTATTTCAGCCCATATTGAAGGTTCGGACTTCAAAGGATGATTTTAAATTTTAATTACAGTTCAGTAAATCCAGAGTTATGATTAAAAGAATATATAAGCCATGCTTTTCTCTAAATACTGCGAGCGAGTTTTTAGATGTGGGAACATTGTGACGTTTCGTGTGGAGTGTGTAGTTGCTGTTTTGTTTTGTGTGTCAGTGAGGGCACTAATGAATGTCACAAAGGCACGTTGCAACGTAAACACAGTCACCAGGTAGAAAACCAGCGCAGTGATACAGCTGCTGCTGTCAGGCCTGCAGCTTTCTGCCTGTGCTGCTCTGTTTTATGTTTTTACTGACACACATCATTTGTGAATCTTATTGCGACACCTGATTGTTCTCTCATTTTAGTTTTAGTAATATTATTAAATGGTTGTACAAAATAAAAAACAGCAGGTGTATTGGCTGCATTTTTAGATAAATAGTTGTATGTGTTTACAAAATGTGTGCATAAGCTTATACAATTTATATTTGCATTTCAAGTTATAAAAATAATTTACTCAACATGTCTGTGGGTTTTTTTTACAGTAAAAAACTACAACTAGGATTTTAAGTGTTTTGTGTGAGTTCAGATCAGTAACATTAATACAGTTTGTCAATGAAAGAACAGCTAAATTCAGACACGTGAGGCTGAACGACTGAAACCGAGCAGGAAAAGCAAAATGAACCAGTTTGAATGTGAAACACAAACGTAAAATGAGCAGTTGTATTTCAGAGGGTGAATCCAACAAATCATGAAAAACGAGGTTTACATTTTTGTTCATGACAGTGCAGATTTCTGACATGTTGTGTAATCTAAGAACGTAACAATTTGATGATTCACTAACAAACAACAGTGAAACTTCAGTTAGTGTTTGTAAATGAAGCGCCAGTGTTGTGCAGCTTTCTGGGTTTTATATTTATTGGGCGACATATTTATTTATTATACAGGCTGTACAGTACAGAAGAGCAAAACTCATGTTTTATGTAACTAAAGTGTGTAATTCTGTGGGCTACAGACAATAATCAAGTTATGGACCATATTTATATGAAAAGCATGTAAACTTACTGCATTTGAATCATTTTAACCACATGTAACCACCTGCATGTGTTTGAAAAAGAAAGGCTTGGGTTTTGCCTCCCCATCTGATTTCTTTGCCACCCTGTCGCTGCGTCACAGAACAGGAGCTCGCTGCAACAGAAACCTGTAAAACATCTCAGATTGGAGCTGCACCTGCTGCCCCGCGCAGGGCAGGAAACACGTGGACTCCACAGTTCATGAACACTTCCCTGCTATCCAGAAATAAGCCGAATAACCTGGAACGCTGCACCCGGACAAACGTCAGCTGACTGACGGTCCTGCACGGGGTCAGCTGATGCGACGGTCAGACTCGTTTCTTCCTGCAGGACTTTTTCACGTTAAAGAGTAAAAGGTGCCCCAAACTTGCTCTCGGAGTGCTGACGTGGCGTCTCCGTCCTCTCTGTCCTCTTTTGCTCTTTGCTGGTTTTTCATGCTTTTCCTCTGAAGTCTGTGTGTGGGTGGGAGAGATGAGTTGTTTGTGTCGTGCTCCTTTAAATCAAAGGCGAGGGGAAGGCTGTGCTTTAATCATATTTCATGCCGACCTCACTTATCTTCCTCGCCATTGTTTAAGGCACGTCATTGCAGATATATCAGCCTCCGCCTGACTGCTACAGTACGGACACACACACACACACACACTGTATGTGAAGCCTTTATGAGTCCCAACATGACAGGATGACAGTGTGTTAAAATGTGGAACCAGAATCGCAGCGTGTTAACATTTCCTTTGGAAATGCCAAGGTCTTCCATTTTCCTCAGCGTGCAGTGAGCGGCGCTCAGGCCTGCAGATCACAAAGACTTTAATTTGTTTTTCTGACAGCAGCCTGAAGGTTACAGTGATGAGCTTCTGACCTGAAGACTCCCACTGATGCTAATTCCACCCAGCGTCCTTGAAAACAAAACCGCAGGCGCAGAACGAGCTGAGACCAGAACACTTTTCATGTGAGCGAAGTTTCTTTTTGCCAGTTTGATTTTCCTGTTTCAGGTGTTTGTCTGTTTGAGGCTGTTTATCTGGACCCAGGCTCAGAGCAGACGCTCCAATAGAAACACTTCTGCGCCTGATCACATCCATCAGGTCCTCCTCAGATTCAGATTAAACTTATTTGAAGCATATTTTTCATCTCAGCTAAAGTTGAGTTTTATTCAGTGATAAAATATTTTTACAGAGACAGCCCAACACTGAGCTGGTGTGTGAGAGATACCAGCTCAGGCTCTGGAGCCATAATTATAATTATAGCTGTAATTACTGAGAAGCAGCTCGAACGTGAACGTCAGCTCGGTGTGAGACCTCATCAGTGTTTCCTGACCTCAGCCTGGTAAATGCAGCAGTAACAGCTTCACGCTGAAGCTCAGGAGCAACTCGGAGCTTCTGATCTCGCCCAGATTACTTGGACCTGTAGCGCGGAGGAGGCGGGATCAAACCACAGCGTTTCTGTGGCTGAATTTCAGGTTTCCAGCAGAAATCTCGTGCACTAACAGTCAGTCGAAAGCAAGCGGCCCAGAGTAAAGATGCCTTTGTTCTCTTTATTCCACAGAACGAGTTTCACATCCAGGCTGTGAGGAACCGCCGAGCCGTGTGGGCGGGTCTCTGAGTGGCTGTTGGGAAGTCTGGAGTCCTAAATAAAGTTTCACCATCTCAAAAATCCAAGTTTCAGCTGTTTACAACTTTTTCACTTATAAGGTTTCGACTAATACAGTCATGAATAATAATGATAGTAAAACGTGAATATTTACTGCCGTGTATGTGACTTCCTGCTGCTGGTGCACGAGGACAAGATCTGCTCAGGTGAGTCGTAGCTAACGCAGCGTGCAGACGTTGGTGAATCTGTCTGAAGACTCAGCAGCAACGTTTGCAGAAGCTTCACCTTAAAAGCAAAAAAGGAAAAGAGGAACGTCTCTGCGGTGTGAGCGCCGTCTGTTCAGCGACGGCGACCCATCACACGTGTCCCGCCCTGGTCAAGTGACGACAGCTCGCAGAGATGAGTCTGTCTGCCGTCTGGTTCAGCCTCAACAGCTCCAAACAGGAACGACCTGAGACCTGGAAATTCTGTCCACAGTAATAATCAAAGATTATTCAAAGTTGCCGGCAGCAGGTCTGACTCACGGCCAGCAGCGTACCTGTGCAGGTGTACTGAGAGCTTACTGCCCTAATCTTTTACTACCACCAGTATGATTTGTATTTTAAAGACTAAACGCGAGTTTTACTCACACAGCTGTGTGTTCGGTCTGAGGGTGGGACTCTGGTTTTGAAGCGCTGCATGTGAGCGGGCAGTAAACGTGGGTCTTCCTGTGTTCGCAGTTCATCAGACTGCTGGACTTCACCTCTGACTGATAACTGTGAGAAAACGACCCACGCAGGTGAAACTACATCTCTGAAGTGAATCCAATCAACAAAAGGCAGCTTTCATCCGACGCTCGAGGCCTCCCGAGGCTTTCATCCAAACCAAACGCCCACAACGACTCACACGGGCCTTTGTCTCTGCACTGAATCACACGAGCTGTGTTTGCTGAGGTTAGCTCTCTGCGGGATGAGCGATTGGTAGCAGTGAACTGGTGCCGTCACTCTGCACAGAAACATGACTCGTGCATGTGGCCGAGGGGGTCGTCTGCTAAATCGCGAGCACAGGTCCAGGGAACAAGATGTGCTTCCCTGTGGTCCGTCAGAGGGGTTTGCATGAAGTGTGATTACAGTCTGAGCCTAGACGTGACCGCATCATGGTGCTCAAAGCGAACACGTCTGGAGTGAAATAAGTTTATTTCTAAAGAACATCCGACTCCTAATTACCCAAACGCCGTCTGACGGCAGCTGATCCCTGATCCTCGGGCCGACGACCTGAGGGAGGGGCTGAAAGAGCAGGTCAGTTAAAGCTCTGGGAGCTTTGCTGCATCTAACGAGCTGCTGACCAGGAGGAGGAGCCTGCTCGGGGTCAGAGGTCAGACAGGGTCTCTGAGTCACAGGGAAACGGGAGCTGGAGCGACCGACAGCAGGAGGCAGCAGGAGACGGGCCGAGCGCTGCGGCACAGAAACGTCCTCGGGCGTGAGAGCAGCTGAAATATTCCAGGAGCCAATCACAGCTCTCTACCGAGGCTTCAACGGGCCGGGCACCAAACGCTCCGGGGCGCCGGGCTGGGACCGGAGGAGCTCAGAGGAACCTGTCCAGGTGTTCTGACGAGGACGTGGTCACGGCATCAAAGTGGGCGTTGTTTAATGCAGTAACCCTTCTGACACCGAAGTTCCGTCTCCCCGCCACGCTCGTGTGTTCGGCTCGTCGTGCATCATAGTGCGCTCGCTGTGCTGACAGCTCATCATCGGGCTTCAGCGGCGTGCTCCACGGTTGGTCTGTAAATCAGAGTCAGGCAGAACTAAAGCGACTTCCTGCCTGCGCGTCTACTAAAGGCCTCAGGAACATGCTGGCTGCTCGCCGTCGAGTCCTCTGAGGCACTTCATCTCTGCTGCTGTTCAACAAACACAAATGAGTCCCAGTGTTGGTTTTCCATCACTGCACAGCTCCCGAGGCACTCCGCCATCTTTCCTTCATGACTCATTGAGGTGGCTGGAGAGCTGTATTTCCTGCGGCAGCAGAGAAAGCCGTTTGTCACACCTTCGCTGGAGGAGAAACTGCAGGAAAGAAGAACGTCAGGAAGTAAGCGATTGCCACCTTGATCCCAGCTGCCCACCAATCTTGGCCTCACCTCTCCGAAAAGCTGCCTGAGATTATTACGTGTCAGGTCCTTGCACAGGAAAGCTCTTAGTACCTGCCAGGAAGGGCGGAGAAAGAAACACAGGTCGGAGGTGAGTGCAGCTTGGAGCGAGCTGCCTGCAGCTGTGACGGCTGCTGACTGTGGATTTGACTCTGAGAAGCACCGTCTCAGATTTCAAATGTCTTATTTGAATGAGTCGCCATGTTCGTGTGGTGGAGATAGGTGTGCCCTGTGACAGCAGCTCATGTCAGCGCCTCCCACGGGGGCGGGGTCAGGCCAAGAGCGAGCCGTAACACGAGAGTCGCACAGAGGAGGAGGGGCCTCTGAATGAGCCCTCTGAGCCCTCCACCCTCAGGTGCCGTGTCAGGTGAGGCCAAGGCTCTGTTGGTGTGACAGTAGAGTGTGTGTGTGTGTGTGTGTGTGTGTGTGCGCAGTGTCAGCTGTCTGAGAACAAGTGAAGAGGTCAGAGGTCACATTAGCTGAGCTCTTTTATTTACAGTCTGTGGACAGAGGCTGCTGAGAGGACGGTTCAGGTGAACAGTGACAGATGAGCTGCTGATCCACACACAGGCTTATACACAGCAACATGAGTTACATACGAGAACAAACCTGTCCAGCAGACACACACTCCTCCCTCCGGGCTCAGACGGGGTCACGTGTCGTTTGGTTTAATAGCTCCGATCCACCGACAGCTTCACGGGCAGAGTCTTCACTGGGACTTTATCCCCGATGCTGATGAAGGGAAACATCCTGTCCGTGAAAGTGTGTGTGAAGGTGTGTATGTGTGTGTCAGTGTCAGCGTCAGAGAACGACAGCTGTCCTCCGTCCCAGTCCAGACTCGCTCGGATCCTCTGGAGCTTCTTCTGCAGCTGCAGGACGGTGGGGGCAGCAGATCCTGAGCGAGCTGAGTATTCACCTTGATTGAATCCTATTCCACCAAATCCAGAGCGTATGGGTCCCTTCCTCCGGACGGACTCCGCTAACACGCCCAGTCCCCAGTGTCCGCAGTCTCCAACCTCCACCACCCAGCTGTGGGCCCCTGAGGTGAAGCCCTGAGAGCTCAGGACGAAGCAGAGATGATCAAACCTCTCTGGATTATCGGGGAGCTGCTGCAGCCCACCCACCCTCACGCTGCTCAGATCCTCGGACAGGGTCAGTTCAGGGTTTGCAGTGTTTGGGTTCAGGATCAGAGGAGTGTAGGAGACCATATACTTCATGTTATTCCAGATGCTGAAGGTCAGGTTGCCCAGGTGTTTGGCCTGGTCTATCAGAGCTCCCGGGGGCAGCTGTGGATCATCCATCAGGGGGCAGTGCTGGGCTCTTTCCACCACAGCCTTGTAGTTGTGCAGGAATGAGACGTCTTCAGCTCTCAGCTCCTCCTCTGTGGCTCTGATGGTGTCTGAAAGAGCTGCTATCTCTCTGCTCAGAGCCTCCATCTTCTCCTTCATCATCCAGCTCTTCTGCTCCTCTTCCTCCCACAGCACGGTCAGCCTGGCCTCCTCTTCCTCTGCTAGAAACTGGTGAAGCTTCTTAAACTGCTCCCTAATCTTCCTCTCTGTGCGTCGGGCCTGGACCTTAATGTGTCCTGCTGTTTGATCAAAGTTCACCTGGACTTCTTCACAGACCTTTAACTTCTGCTTTAAAGCTTCCACAGTTTCCTGAAGGTCATTCTTGTGTTGTTGTGCAGCTTTATCGATGGGCTTGAACTTGTGGTCGCTGTGTTTTGTCTGCTCGTTGTCAGAGTGCAGACTGCAGAGATCCTCTGAAGCTCTCTGATCTCTCCTCTCTACAAACGACTCACACAGGTTCTTCAGCACCAGACTAACCGGTGGATCCACCCTCGAAGATCTTTTCTGACACATCGGACACTCCTGTGTTGGCTTCTCTCTCCACCATCTCCTCAGACAGTCTTTACAGAAGCTGTGGCTGCACGACAGAAGAACGGGATCTCTGAAGATGTCGCGACAGATCGGACAGCACAGATCCTCCTCTGATCCGGAAGCCATGGAGTCTCCGAGTGAGGCTGGAAGCAGCAGACAGGAAGTACAGTCAGTCCTGGTTCCCCTCCCTCCTCTGCTGCTGAATGAATGCCTTTATTGTCACTGCATGAGACACAAACCACAGAACCTGTTCTCCATGTGGCACGAAGCTGCACGACACAAGCTACTGATAAATGGAAATCCCCGTGAGCCTTCACTGTGGAGCATCAGCAGCTGAAGCTCAGTCTGTCCGTCTGTGTCTTTGGTTAGAATAACAACCTGCTTTCTGTTTTACGGCAGGCGAGACAGGTGAGGGCGGAGCTCTGTGAGATCACATGAATGCTTCTGTTACCTGCAGGTCAGGTTTCTTTCATTCCACAGTTATCAGAGTGGAAAATCTGCAGCAGCGGTGTGGTGATCACTGACGTGTGTTCAGCGTCTCGTTTCCACCAACGTTTCGTTTAAAGATGCGGTTTATGTAACGTGTGATTTGAGTACTTGGTGATTTAATTCAGGCCTTTTTGCAGGAAACACTTTGTCTGTATTCTCAGGATTTACTGCATCAGCAGATTTAAAGAACAGGGTTTGTTGTATTTTTGGAGATTTTCAAAAGACGGTCAGGCTCTCTCATGTTATTTTAGTAAAAGTAAGACGTGACACAAAGGGTCGTAACGACTGAACGACTTCCTCAAACAAACTTTAACTCCATAAACGTCTTTTCCTCCTGATTATTCAAACAGGTTTTTATTATTTTAAATCCTTTTCACGTCATTTCACCGACCGGTTTATTTCGTCAGGCGTGAGGACGACTCTTCCGTGTTACTGCAGAAATCAGAGAGAAGGTAAACCCAGACTGCCCTGTGAGCACGCTGGCATCGTAACAGCAGAACGATGGCGGCGTCACAGAGACCTGAGAGGCCACTGCTGTCAGTGAGACACACTGTGAGGATTCTTATAAAAAGACACACAGAGGGCTGATTACACCGTGTCAGGTGTAACACCTCACTGTAATCACATTACATTTTTTAGTAATGCAGTAATGTAATGCATTATTGTGCCTGTGAAGGCCTGTGGTACATAGCTGATTATTAGAGATCGAAGCATTAATTAATGGCAGGACTTCTTTGAGCAGTTTTGTAGGAATGGGGTCTAAAAGACACGTTGATGGTTTGGAGGAAGTAATTATTGAAGTTAACTCAGAAAGATCAGTTGGAGAAAAAGAGTCTAACTTAACATCAATGGTACTAAGAGTAGCTGTAGATAATATTACATCTGTGGGATGATTATTGGTAATTTTTTCTCTAATGATTAAAATGTGATTTGTGAAGAAGTTCATGAAGTCGTTACTAGTTAACGTTAAAGGGATGGTTGGCTCCGCAGAGCTCTGACTGTTTGATTATCTGGTTAATAAAGATGTGACAAAGACTCGAGTAATAAAGGGGAAAAGTAGAATTCAAAATACAACAAAAGCTCAAATAAACCATTAACATAAACATCAGCAAGGAAACACCAAAATAATTATGTGTTAACTAAGCCACGCACGATGGCGGGGCGGTGTCTCACGGAGGTTTCACCGTCGGCCCCGGTGATGGTGATCACCCAACGGTTTTCACACCTGAGCTCATGTGACGACTCACTTGATTGGCAGCGAGTCAGGACCATCCAACCAGGACCACGCCCTCTCGGGTTTCGTTTCCTGGGAGTCTCCACCTCTCGGATGAGAGGAGAAACATTTCCCTGAGCCTGAAGAAATCCAACTGCCTTCTTTTTTTTCACATGAATACGCCAGCATGAACAGTGGGACGGACTAACTGTGAACATAGCTGATTGGCTGTCTCTCTGTCAGTGAGTGAGTACAGCTTAGCTTACCTCTCCCCAAAAATCAGAAATCACAGACCTGTTTGTGTCTGTGAGTCGGCTCAGAGACAGGAAGTGGAGACAGCGCTCGTTTTACTCAGACCTGCTGACGGCCATAGATGCAGCTTTGTCAGGTCTGAGCTGTGGCCCCAATCTGTGCCCCCCGAGCTGTGGCCCCCCACGAGCTGTGCCCCCCCCCAATCTGTGCCCCCACGAGCTGTGGCCCCCACGAGCTGTGGCCCCCCCCAATCTGTGCCCCCCGAGCTGTGGCCCCCCACGAGCTGTGCCCCCCCCAATCTGTGCCCCCCCGAGCTGTGGCCCCCCCCGAGCTGTGCCCCCACGAGCTGTGGCCCCCCCACGAGCTGTGGCCCCCCCGAGCTGTGCCCCCACGAGCTGTGGCCCCACGAGCTGTGGCCCTGAGCTGACCTCCCATGAACTTGTTTTTAATATTTATTCTCTGCTGGTAGTCATGGAGACACACCGGTCTTTGCTGGTGTTTAGTGTATGACATTAAAGACTGTTCAACTGTGACATGAGTATCAGTTTTCAAACTGCAGATTTTGTCCACACGTCAGAAAACAGGAAAAAGTGACAACACACTTTCTGTCCGTGATGGCGCTGCAGGCCGTTTCTCAGCAACGATCATTCAGGAGCAGACGACGGTCTGTAGATTTTTATGGCTCAATCTTTTCAGTGTCCACAGACGTCTTATGTCTTCCCTTCTGTGGTCTTTGTCAGCAGGTGGCAGCACCTGGAGACGCTAGCAGGACCTCAGTGAAGCTTCCTGAAGCAGCAGGAAAGCACGAAAAACACAGAACCAATGCAAACAGGCATGAAGCGTTTGTCTTCCTCTCTGTGTGTGTGCGCGTGTGTGTGTGTGTGTGTGTGTGTGTGTGTGTGTGTGTGTGTGTGTGTGTGTGTGTGTGTGTGTGTGTGTGGGTGTCAGTCAGTATAATCCTTGCTTGTCATTCACGGTCATTGCTCGCTCTCAATGCTGGAAGCTGATCTAAATCGATTTGCTGTATTAAATCCAGCAGAACGTAATTGACCATCAGACGCTGAAACATCCTGACGAGATGCTGCAGGAGGAGGAAAGTAAAGTTTTCATCTGGCACCACTTCCTGTAAACTCTGCGGAGGCACAGCAACGCAGGAGTTACCTGACATGTACTGCAAATGCTGCAAATACTGCATATCATTAATATAATACTGCAAATGCTACATGTGATTAGACACATTAGAGATGCAGTACACTCAGCACTGCATTCACAGAACATCCAGAGGTCCTGTTTACACCATTCACCTGTCAGTCAAAGAGGCCACGCCCCTAATAATACCAAACTGTAAACAGGTGAGTGATAGAAACATCCGTACAGGTGTTGTAAAGAGGAAACTTTGATATCAGAGACTAAACCAGGTCGTGTCTCAGCAGGGCCGTGCAGAGAGGTTTAAAGGGGCGGGTGCTCAAAGTTAAAAAGGGGCACGTTGAACCAGGCTGGATAACAACAACACACATTCATCAAGAATCTAATATGGGCAACAAGGCAAAGCAAATGTGGCCAATGCTTTACCTGATGGGTACAATGTTGCTGTTGAGGGGTTGCTGTGGATAGTGCTGGAGGGCAGGGCTGTGTTGATCTGAGACTGTAGACATTAAAAAGTCCACAGGAGAGATGGTAGCTGATTAAACAAGTGTCATGAGATGATAACAAAATGCAAAGATTGGTGACAGCGCTTAGGCTCTGCCTGTGAATCACTCTTTGCTTCTCTTCTTCCTTCCATCATTTCATATATCACTCTCCACTTGCTGTCCATCTGAGAACAAGGCACAACTTGCTATTGCAATAAACTATAATCTAATTATCCACACCTAACAACTCCAGCACTTAATCTAAAATAAAATGATGACAGAAAAATGTTATAGCACTGCCTTTAGTAGCCTCACACAGCTCCTGCTGTTTCCTCCTCATGTCCTTACCAGGCATGTCTGCACAATGTTATATCATGAGTAATACTTTTTTTAAAAATCCATCTAAATAAAACACACACATGCACACACAGTGACATTTTAGACCTTCTTCAGAATACTGTATATACTATGGGCATCATGGTGCTGATCCAGAATCCTTACATTATTATTTATTACTAGAGCTACAATAATAAAGCAATGAGGAGGGGGAAGTAATAAATATGAAATAATGTATTTATGATGATTCCATTTGTTTCACTATCCACTCTGTGCAGGGGCAAAGCTTATTACATGTTTAAACTGTAGAGATACAATCATTTTACTGCTGTAAAATCCAACTTTTGTCTTATTTAAAATATAAATCTAATATAATCTGCTTCTTAATGTATGTTCTTTAAAATACAGCGTGTGTTTTAATATATTATAATTATCCATCCATCCATCCATTCGCTTCCGCTTATCCTTTTCAGGGTCGCGGGGGGCGCTGGAGCCTATCCCAGCTGTCATAGGGCGAGAGGCGGGGTACACCCTGGACAGGTCGCCAGTCTGTCGCAGGGCCAACACACAGGGACAGACAACCATTCACACTCACATTCACTCGCACATTCACACCTAATGGCAATTTGGATTTTCCAATTAACCTATCCCCATTATATTATAATTATAATAATGCATAATTATGTGGACATGCATATTAGATCGTTTTTTAGTGAAATATAATCCCTCCAGAAAGGCAGGAAAAGCCCGGAAACTTCCTTTAAAACTAAATATGTTTCTAAATACTTTAAAACTAAATATGTTCCCTAAAACGGTGACAGAGCTACAGACCCATGACAGCCTTACACAGGTAGCCAGCAGCTGTGACCAGCACTACCTGTGCAGTTAATAAAAGGACAGGTAATGTGTGTCGCTCTGTTGCACACACAGCACGCTCGTTTGTTTCAGTTCGTCAGTCCAACGTGTACGTAATAAGCTGATACTCCTGTGTGCTACACACTACAGTGTGCGCTGTACACCTACTTACTGGTTGTGTCGCATCAGTCTGTGTCTCTGAGTTAACTTGTGTTTCTCCTACAGCTCCGGACCGCAACAAATGCGCGTGCTCTTCGTGAGCTCGTTCCCGGCTCGTAACCAGCGCGTTCTGCCGTCGAGGGCGATCATTGGTTAATAGTGATCATGTGACTGATGCAAGCCAGATCCTTTTATTTAGCAAAACTGTGATTAATAGTTAAATATTATTGTTGAGGGGCACAGACAGGACTCCGCACGCACACATTAAAAAAATAATAATAATAACTTTTTTTTGAAAGGTTGCCTCAACAAAAGGGCACTTTGGGCACCCATCAGGAAAGGGGCGGGTGTTCAAGCCCCTCTAGCCCCCCCGTCTGCCGTAAACACGTTTGGTCTGTGGGGACTGACTCACTGCTGCGTCTGCTGGACGCCAGGAGAACTGCAGCTGCTAAAGCGTGTCATTATTTTTAGCCTGTAGGAGGACATCCATTTAAAAGACCGGAGTTTTGTCCCTCCTGCTCTTCTTCTTCCACTTTGTCTCCCCATCAATCCATGTGGCCTCGCTCGTCCTCCACCTTCGCCCTCCTCTCGCTGTGCTGCAGACGTTGTAATGGACCGTCTCAGCGGATCGATGCCGGGGGAGGGAGGGGGCGACCGCAGACAGAGAAGCTTTTCAGAGAAGATTTGACTTCAGGCCAAGGACGGTCAGCAGGAGACAAAGAGACCAGAGGAGGTGAAGGACACAGAAAAGTCTCCTCTCGAAGTTTTCTCTTTGTCATCCGTTTTTAGTCTTTTAAAGACAAACTATCAGCAAACTAAATGAAGCCTGCAGACATCTTTGTTCCTTCACAGGTCTGCAGCACAACCATCAAATGTGGTGCGTGAATAACATCGAAGAAAGAAACTAAGAATAAATTAGACGCATGAAGAGAGCGACGTGTGGTTCCTGACATGTTTATCGAGCTGATCCCACCGTCAGCTCGGTGCTGAGCTCCACAGAACAGCGTGCTGACCAAACTCTGGACACCTATGAGGTTGTCTGTAATGTTCCCATGCCGTCCAATCAGAACTCTCACTCACAGAGCCACGCCCTTCTGAGGGTTCAGGCTCCTGAGTAACACGCAGAGGTCCTGCTGATGGCCCGGCTGGACGAACATGCTCTAGTCCTGCCATGAAAAACATGCCTGAACACTGCTGTTGTCACTGATGATGTCACGGATGATGTCACAGGCTGTAGGTGCTGCAGTCGGGGTGGATGAAGAGTTCTGATCCTTTAAGTGACCAGCAGAGGGCGCCACAGGCCAACTTCAGACTGCATTAACACAACAGGCATGAAAATCAACTGGTGTCAACTATTTATTTAACATTTTCAAGACCCAGATGTGCTCACCTGTCTTTGTTTATGAGCAGCAACAGCAGAAACTCACAGGACGGAGAGAGGAGGAAGAGGAAAGGAGGAGGAAGAGGAGTAGTTCTGTCGCTGGGTGTTCAGGTTAATCAGACTCCCCTTTGGCTTTAATGTCTCATTGTGTGTGTGTGTGTGTGTGTGTGTGTGTGTGTGTGTGTGTGTGTGTGTGTGTGTGTGTGTGTGTGTGTGTGTGTGTTGCTGACTCAGTAATCATTGACAGAGTCTGTGGGGAGGAAGTGGAGCTGGTATCTCCGGGCAGCTGAGGGGGCAGACTGATGGTATCTCTCTGCTTGTCCGGTGAAAAGTGAAGTTGAGCTTCACTGCACGTACTTTACTTCATTTAGAGCTGAATAACTTGACTCTACTGTAAACTGAGAACAGCCGTGCGTCCCCACAGGACCGAGCACTCGTGTCTGTAAAATACCGCCTACACGTGAAGAAGAAACCAGGAGATGTGTTGAAGGTGTTTTCAGAGTATTTCACCTTTCTGAAGTTATCAGTGTAAATCTTTGATATATGTTCAATAAAGGAAACTCAGCATTGCACCGGCATCTTCTCCTTTCAGACACCACCTGCATCAGCTGTCGTGTTTCACGGCTAACCACCGTCACTCTCAGCAGCTCTCAGTCTCATGTTCTCTTCAGGACAAACATCTGTGCTGATTCTCAGACATTTGGCTTCATTTTACATCCGGGTCTGTGCTCACTTCCAGACCGCTTCTTCTGGATTTACTCAGTTCTGATTGGTTCTGAGACTGTAACATCTGCTTGATCTTCTTTAAGCGTAAGGACGGAGCTGCTGCTGGCTTTGTTCATCTGCTACTAAAGCTATTGCTGCCTGTGCACACTGCTGTAAGATGATACCCAGCGACTGAAGCGAGACTGAGGCAGACGGATGAGCTCATCGTGTTTTCGTCGCTAACCGCGTGGCTCTTCTAGGATTCCTCCAGCTGTGGTAACATCAGCAGCTGCAGCAGCTGCAGGTTCTAGTGCTCGATCCAGACACGTTCTCCAAGGACGTCAGCACATCGCAGGTAATACCAATCATCTGCTAAAAGCCTCGGTGTCACCTTCACCTCAGAAATGCAACAATCAAAGTTTTACTGTCACTCAGTGGACAGTAATTTTAATCGTCTCCCACTGTGATTATTGTAACTCTCTCGGTCCTCCACAGCTGCCACCTCATCGTGCAGCTCTGAGATTTTACTGACGAACAGCTAAAACCTGGTTTCACTGCAGGTCTTCTGAACGAGGTGCGCATTTGATTCTGCTGGTTCCACTCTGACCACCATCAGGCAGAATCGAGCAGAAACCCACAGGATCTACGGCCCGAACCACCAGGAGATGGAAAGCGGCATTATCTCAGTCTGTGAGTACGTCCACACACTGACTGAGTGAATGCTTCAGGATCACCTCCTGTGCTGGTTTACAGGGTCGTGGGTGTCTGTGACCCTCTGGGAGTGACGGCGCCCTGCTGATGATTCTCTATCGTGGCTCCAAAGCTTTGGAATAATCTTCCTCTTCACATTAGGTAATCGACATCAGGGCCTGTTTGTAAATCCAGATTAAAAACACATTTTTATTTGCTGGCCTTTGATTCAGTGGTTAACCGACTTGTATTTACTTATATTTTATTGTTATTACTATGTTTATTATTTGTTCGTATTTATTATTGTCATTGTATCTCTTGTATTTCTGTTGTTCAGCACTTTGTGTGTTTTTAAAGTGCTATATAAATAAACTATGATGATGTTAACAGAGTCACAGACATTAGCATCAGAGACACTACGCTAACAGGAGCCCCGCCCCCAAGGAGTCAGTCAGCTGAAGCAGGAAACAGAGCAGCCAATCATGTTCTCCACAGCAGAGGTCAGGGCAGCTGTCCATTCTCACCTTCAGGATCAGCTGTTTACGGAGCCCCGCGGGGGACATGGGAGGAAAAAAAATTAAGACGGACTTTTGCGAGATTTCGCAAAACTAACTCGGGATCTCGCAAAAGTTTTAGCCGCCAGCTCGGAGCCGACCGGGAGGTCGAGGCACGATGTGCCGGGAAAGCGGTGTTCCTCCCGGCTGTAGTAGGTCTCGACCTCCCGTCAGCTTCGAGATGGCGGGTGTCAGATCTCCGAAAACGTCGGAGCACTTTTGCAAATATGTGATGTCTTGTAAAACGAGCAGATATCTGACGTTTACACAACTACAGTCACGCCTCAAAATATCTTAAAAGTGTATTTTGCGACCCAGAAAGAGTAATATTTCAATAATTCAATAATCCTTTCTGTCATCGTTGTATTTTTACTCAGTTGTATATAGTATTTGTATTCTATTTTTATCTTATTGTATATTTATTCTATTTTATTCTACTGTATATAGTATTTTATTTTATTCTATTCTGTACAGCTGTGTACTGTATTTATTCTTATTGTATTCTAATTTTTGCTTCATAACTTTTGCACTGTCCACTTCCTGCTGTGACAAAACAAATTTCCCACGTGTGGGACTAATAAAGGTTATCTTATCTTATCTTATCTTATTACAGCTAAGTAGCTGCCGCCATTGTTGGAATTCAACTTTTGCGAGATCTCGCAAAAGTCCGTCTTAGTTTTTTTTCTCCCATGTCCCCTGCGGGGCTCCGTAGCTGTTAACCGAACACCACTGACTGTAGAGGAAGATTCTCACCGCTGCCTCTGCTGGACGTCAGAGGAACTGCAGGGTTTGACTGCAGACAAACTGGATGTGTTGTTCTTACCTCGAGGTCGGTTTGTGAGGTTTGAACACGCAGCACAGCGTTGCTCCTTCCTGCTTTCAGGACACACTTCACTTCATGATCTTCTCATTACACTTTGATATTCCCTCTTTCCTGAATGTGCTTCTGTGGCAGCGCAGTAATAAGCCCGTCTCATCTCTTCTCTCCAGAGGAGGTGCAAATTGTGGTTTTTCGTGAGATAATGCCTCATTAAATGTATCAGTGCGGCGTTGATTGATTTGTATTACCAGGAGGAGACCCCACAGTGACAGAAACATGAGACAGAGCTGGATTAACTGCAGCATGTCCACATTTTAACTCACAGATCTCACATGGATTTTAACAGCAGTTCTGACAGCAAATCTGCTTCAAAGAGACAAAAGAGAGAAACAGACAAAGGTTCTAATGATGCTTTCATTTTACTTCTGCAAAGGCAGACAGTGGAACAAGAAAAGATCACAAAATGATCCATCAGCAGGCTGTGTCCAACTCCAGGCCTCGAGGGCCGGTGTCCTGCAGCTTTTAGATCTCACCCTGGGTCAGCACACCTGAATCACATGATGAGTTCATTCCCAGGCCTCTGGAGAACTTCGAGACATGTTGAGGAGGTCATTCAGCCATTTGAATCAGCTGTGATGGATCAAGGAGACATCTAACCCTGCAGGACACTGGCCCTCGAGGCCTGGAGTTGGACACCCCTGCTTTAATGTATATAATGTGTTGTATTTGTATAACCACGCATGTGACAAATAAAGGATCTTGAGGAGGAGGAGTCACAGGGATATTACCCAGCATGCCATGGGACACATCTCAGGTGTCTTTATGTTGGACTGCACTTCTTCCCTCTTGCTCATTGTGATATTAAATGTTTGGTTAGGAAAACATCATTTGCGGTAAAATCCGTCCCTTCTCAACCTTCAGCCCGACACATCGGCTCTAAAGCCGAGCCTGGAAACTCAGAACGCCGACGATGATCAGCGTGTGACGGATAAAGTACGAGGCGTCATCGAAGAGCATGAGGCACGGCGGGGCGCCATGGTCCACACGGCCTTAAGCAGTGTGAAACAGAGTCACACTGGGAACACGCCCAGGTGTGCATCGGGACTCTACGAGGACCTCCAGCATCAGACACCACCCGTCCCACACACGCACACCTGTGTGTTGTTGCTCCCCTGTGTGATTTAGGTCACTGACTTTTCCAGTGCTTTCAACACCATCAGGCCGACCCTCCTGGGTGATAAGTTAGCAGCGATGCAGGTGGATGCTTCTCTGGTGTCCTGGATTGTTGATTACCTGACAGGAAGACCACAATATGTACGTCTCCCACAGTGTGTGTCTGACAAGGTGATCAGCAACACAGGGGCACCACAGGGGACTGTCCTCTCCCCCTTCCTCTTCACCCTCTACACCACAGACTTCAGCCACTGCACAGAGACCTGCCATCTTCAGAAGTTTTCTCATGACTCTGCGGTGGTTGGATGCATCAGCAGGGATGATGAGACAGAGTACCGGGCTGTGGTCGACTCCTTTGTCACGTGGTGTGAGCAGAATCATCTGCAGCTCAACGTGGCAAAGACCAAGGAACTGATCGTGGACTTCAGGAAGACCAGGAAACACTTGACCCCTGTTTCAATCCAGGGGGTCAGTGTTGACATTGTGGAGGACTATAAATACCTTGGAGTACACATTGACAATAAACTGGACTGGGCTAAAAACACCACAGCACTTTACAGGAAGGGCCAGAGTCGTCTCTATTTTTTGAGGCGACTGAGGTCCTTCAACATCTGCCAGAAAATGCTGAGGATTTTCTATGAGTCTGTTGTGGCCAGTGCGATCCTCTATGCTGTTGCATGCTGGGGGAGCAGGCTGAGGGTCGCAGATGCCAACAGACTTAATAAACTGATCCGTAAGGCCAGCAATGTTGTGGGGATGGAGCTGGACTCCCTCAAGGTGGTGTCGGAGAGGCGGATGCTGTCCAAGATAAAGACAATGTTGGATAACACCTCCCACCCACTCCATGACATGTTGGTCAGTCACAGGAGCTCGTTCAGTGAGAGACTGAGATTACCGAAAAGCACCACTGAACGACACAGGAAATCATTCCTGCCTGTGGCCATCTCCCTGTACAACGCATCCACTTAACACACTGTTTGCTGCTACAGCTACACATGTTTCTTTTCCAAATATTTATTTATAAGTGACTTATGTATGTATGTATGTATGTATATATATGTATATATTGTACTATTCTTAGTTAGCGTATTGTCTGTCTTGTCTTAATGTTGGTTTAAAATGGAGCACTGTAACAAAAAATAATTTCCCCCAGGGATCAATAAAGTATTCTGATTCTGATTCTGATGTGACTCACCTGTTGCGGTCCTTCAGCGCTGCCGTGTGTCACGCGGTCCTGTTGTGTTTTTGTCTTCGGTGCATTCGAGGCTTGATTTAAGTGTAAGTCTCATGAAGTAAAATCACTGCGTGTATCTCTGCGCAGCTGCAGTCAGCGATAACCTGCAGCCACGGTGTGGAGCAGACGCCGACCAGACGTCAGAGGAGCGCCCGCTGCAGCTTCATACCCTGTTTCACTTTTATCTGCTTCGTCATCACACGTCCCAAATCTACGGCAGGTCTGGTAAACTCGCAGTTTCATCGATCTGTGCAGTCACAGGATTTCGTCTGAGGGCCCCTGGCGACATCAAACCCTCGTGGCCAGCTCTGCGTTCTCACAGCAGCTACTGATCCTTACCTGGACTCAGGCTGCAGCTCCACAGACCTCTGAGGAACGTTCAGTTCACACAGGAGGCACAGCCACCCCTCGTTTCTTAATGATGATTGGTCCAGTTATTTAATGAAAATGTGCAAACACACACGGAGACACAGAGTTTATACGCAGCTGATGAGCTCCGGTGTGAGCGCCTGTATTCCTCAGCACAGTCTGAACTCTGAGCAGCTGCCTGTGATCTCTGTAAGGATCTTCAGGAAACGTTCACGTGCTGTGTGTGTGTGTGTGTGTGTGTGTGTGTGTGTGTGTGTGTGTGTGTGTGTGTGTGTGTGTGTGTGTGTGTGTGTGTGTGCACGCTGAATGAAATGAGATGTCAACATGTCATTTTAAGATGCTCAGTGGAGGAAGGAATGCAAAAATGAAAACGAATCAAACTTACCGACACACACACACACACACACACACACACACACACACACACACACACACACACACACACACACACACACACACAGAGCGATGATGACGATTCATTCAGAAACAAAGGGCATTTCTCCTCCTCAGTGAAGTGCAACACTGCCACCTGCTGTCAGCTGGATGAAGTGCAGATAGAGCCACTGACTGATATTCAGCACACAGTAAATGTGACGATTCCACTCACATCAAATGTTTACAGGTTTATGAATCTCTTATAGCTGGCTGAAGCCTGGCAGCGCTGACAAACACATGAGACTGCATGAATGATCCAAGTATAACCAATGAACAGACCCACAATCAGTACAGCTGAATGTGCATCTTATCTTAATGACCTTGTAGTACCATATCACCCTATTAGAGCACTTCGCTCTCGCTCTGCAGGCCTACTTGTTGTTCCTAGAGTATTTAAAAGTAGAATGGGAGGCAGAGCCTTCAGTTTTCAGGCCCCTCTTCTGTGGAACCAGCTTCCAGTTTGGATTCAGGAGACAGACACCATCTCCCTCCCTGGTTCTGGTTCCAGCCTGGTTCTGCTGGAGGTTTTGTTTTCTGTTACAAAGGAGGGTTTTTGGCAAAAGTGGGGAAAACAAACACTCACTTTGTCGGGGTGTTTTGTTTTTTCTCTGTATTATTGTGCGACCAATGTGGTGTTGCCATGAGGTACCACATATAACCATATAAATGCAAATGTATTGAATCGAACTATTACAGGAACCTTGAAACATATTTCCATTATTGTTGTCATAAAGTGGATGAGCACCAGAACATTCAGGCTAAGCTGTAACTGAAATATTACACGTATGAAAATGTGTAAGCGGGGAATTTAGAGATGGGACCTTCATTTAAACCTCAGACGGCTGCCGTTTGATGTAGTTGCAGTTTATGAAAAAGCTCTTTGCCGTTTATCTACGAGTCAGACAGAAAAATTAATCTGGGACTGAGGAGGACCGTTACAGGAGGAAGTACTGCAGTACTGAAGGAGAGACAACTGGACCTGCTGCTGACAGAAAAACACTGGATGCAAAAGTGAGACGAGAACACCTGACGTCCTGTTTGAAGGAGCCAGCTGCTGCTTCCAGCTTCACTCGCAGACTTCCAGACTGGAGGACGTGTGCTGTCCGCTCTGTCGGGACGTCTCAGAGATCCCTTTACAGCATGCTGGGACATTTCTGCACGTGGTGTCCTCAAAGCCATTATTGTCCTGGTCTACGTGTCTCTCTGGCTGATCAAATTTTCAGGCCACATGTCTGTTTATTGTCCTCCTCTCTCTGCCTGGACGGAGCTCATCTTTGGCGCCCGCCCTTGGCCCACACACCTGGTGTAATCAGGTGCCACGGATCTGCCTGATTGCCTGAGCCTCTATTTAAGATGGCGGCTCAGCACTCTTCTTTGCTGGATCGTTGAGCAACTCCCACTTCCTGGACCTGTTCGGTTCCCTGAATCTTGTGGCATGGCGTGGCGTTGAGTGAAACGTGAGCGTGAGTGCCTGAAGAGGAGTAAGGAGCGAAGCGCGGAGAGAGAGTGGAGTGTGTTTCCTGGACCTGTTTCCCATCGATTCTATTCTGGATCCTTATTACTCCTTTCCATATGTTATGATGTCATAAGCTATGATGTAATTGTGACAGGGCCGATACGTGGGGTGAACCCAGAAGACGACTCCACTGAGTTTCTCACAAGAATGTGAAGTTTTATTTGTCACATGTCACCGGTGTCAATAATTAATTACATAAAACTGGAAATACATTATTTATATATGTTTTAAATTAAATTAATGGGCACTGTAATTAACATTAATTATTTAATGATGTACTTGACTCAGTCGTTTCGGCACTCCTGGCCTTCCACAGTAAGCGAACCTTTCAGCGTTTCGTGTCCGATTTAAAGAGCCGTGAATTTAAGCTGTATCAGCGATCGTTGTTCCAAACTTTATTTTTCATCGCTCATGTAGACGCTCTGTTCATCGCCTCAGTGGTTCAACTCATCGCTCCTGAACAGGCCCTCTCCACATGCTGTCAGATAATAAAACGTACAGAGGAGCTTCTTTGATATTTCAGCTGACGGCTCAAACACAGACTGAGTTTTAAGATCTTCAGGATTTCTTTGTATTTGTTTGTATTGCTGTCAATCAGAGAGCTGTGACTCAGACGGCTGCAGCGCTAACAGCAGCAGTGTCTCCTCTGCTGAGAGAGCTGACGGTGGGAGCACTGAAGCTGCTTTCTTTATTATTTAGATCCAATCCGGTCGTTCAGTCTGACGTCACTAGCCGTGTCTGGACCTAAACTCCGCTGCAGGTCCATATATCAAACGATCACTATGGCATTACTGAGAGTTGAAAAACTGTCTAAAGTCTTTCATCTTTAATAAAATGATCAGCGTTCTGCTCTACCAGGTGTAACAATTGAGTTTAACATCCAGGCATCCATGAAAACGGAATTTATGACATTTAACGGAGTTAGAAGTTAACAGGAAGTTAGCTCGCTAGCTTCTATCTAAATACAATATAGCATGTCCTGACTGCGGGGTTTTGGAAACAAATTCAAACGTACAGCTCTGTTATCACTTCCAACATAAATGAAGACAGAAAACTAAACAGCAGTGACGTTTGTAGGGTTACTGAAGTTGGGCTAGCTGGTTGATGTGCTACGTGACCGCTAGCGACACAGCTATGTTAGCATAATATAAACAAGCTAACTTTTTTTCCACTCGATAAAAGTTACCGTGAGTGTTCTCGGTGGTCAGGAACAAATGTAATCGCATGGCAGGATGCTGTAAAAGGACCAAACTTCAGCCAGGAGAACAACTGAGATAATCCATCCACAATACGAGGTTAGTCATTCATATACTGCTGCATGGGCTGGGCTGTAGTTACATCCTAAGGTTTTAAAAACTGAGCTTAAATAAATGATTAGCGGTAATAAAAGCCGAGGGAGGTCAACAGGGATCACTGACTGTTTTAGGAGCTTTTTGAGATTAAATAGAAGAAAATACAAAACATTAAACATGTTAACAACACAAAAGCCATATTAAACGCAGACTACTTTAGGCCCGCAAGTAGGATTCATCACGTCATCACTGAACAACCGGATTGTGACTGCAGGTAAATTATTCACAGCGCGCCCTCAGCCCCTTCATAGAGGAGTCGCCCCCTGCTGGACATTAGACACACTGCCGGTTTAACACACACGTCCATACTGGCTGCTTCTTCATAAACAGTCTGTGAATGTTAGAGGTTTACACAGTTTGTTTGGGTGTGACCCGGGCCCTGTTTCAGGAAGCCGGTTTAGAAAACTCAGAGTGAAAAACGATACTCAGGGTTGAGTAACCCCAAACTGTCCAACTCGTAATATTCGGTTTCAGAAAGGCTGATAACAATTAGTTCAGTCAACGCGGAGTTGCTTTAACCCCAAGTGAAGCGCGCGGACGAGGATACATAAAGCCCTGATTAGTGGAGCACAGATTAAGCGAGTCACCATGGAGACGGAGGGAAAGAAGGCGCGGTCAGTGTATCTTACAGCCCTTGAGGCCGAAATTCTGATGGCAGCATATGCTGATAACATGCAAATTCCACGGAAAAAAAGTAACACAGCCTCAGCTGCAAAAGAAAGGGAGCATGCATGGCAAAACATAGCCGACAGAGTCAATGCGTGAGTGTTAATTTAAACATTGATCTAGGGATTTCCACCCATTTAACACGTTATTTTATTATATTATATTATATTTTATTTTTTATTTCATACATTTTATTTTGTGACGTGATTTGAGCGCAGGTGCAACCCAACAGGCCCCAAACGTTCCTGGCAGCAAGTAAAAATGAAATATAAAAATATAGTCCAAACAGGTGGTGTAATTGTATTATGAGCCATAGTGCTTGGTCTGTTTGTCCGATGTAAATCAATTGCAGTTAGAGGCTACATTAATTTTCTTTCTGTAAGCACTTATTGAAATTATCTGAGCACATTACAAGTACATATTTGCTTACTCTGTGTGCTCAAATGTGACCCGTTATAGCCAACAGAAAAAAGCAGAGGCCTGAAAAACAGGTGGGGGTCCTCCACCACCACCACTCACAGAGGCTGAGCAGTTGGCTTCCACATTTGTGATAATGTTGGCAGCATCACATATGATCTTCACAGTGCAGAGAACACAAATTAGCATCCATTACTATAATGAAATAATTTGTTAGTTTGACATGCTACAGGGAACTATGTACCTGTACATTAATGCTGTGGAAAGACTTCCTGTTCACATAGTCTCCTTCATTTACTGAAGGAGCAATGATTGGAATGTGAGTGCCATCTATACAGCCAATCACGCCTGGGAACCGTGAGAATAAATGTAAGATTTAAGTAGTAGTTCAAATATCACCACATCATGAATTAAGTTTTGGTCATCCTGATACCTGCAATTTTGTGGCATCCCTCTTTGATAAATCTTGTGGGTCTATGACCGGGGAACACCACAAACGAGTACAGGAGACGTTTCAGTGCAACTGTAACATTCCTGACTGCCCGACAGACGGTAGCCTTGGAAACGTGCTCAGCATCACCAATATTATACAGAAAGCTCCCGTTTGCAAAAAACCGAAGTGCAATACAAATAATATGTACAGAACTGAGAGCATGTCCGCGATGTGTCACATGAGCAATATTAGGCCTGAGGATGTTATCCAAATAACTTATAGATTGTGCTGAAAAATGGTAACGTTCACACAGGAAATCATCAGGAAATGATAAAATGTCCGAACGCGCTCTAATCACTCTCTCCCGGCGGAGAGCTCTGCGGAGAATTTGGGCTTCAACATCTACTGGCTCTTCAAGGAAGGAGCACGCCATGTCTGACACTTCCTACAGTCAGGTTTCCAACAAAGAGGCGGAGAAGGTCAGGGTTAGTTGTAGTAAACCTGCTAGGGGGCAGGTTAGCTTCACGGAGTGTGTCGTCATAGTGACTCACTCAGAATTAATCTAAACTCGCTTTGTGAAACCGAAAACCCAGAGTTTTCGTTATCTCAGGGTATACTTACTCAGAGTTTGCACTAAACCGGCTTCCTGAAATAGGGCCCAGAGAACTCAGCCATCCGTTTACCTCCACGTATAAGGTCGCAGCTGGAGGGGTGGAGCCTATCCCACACAGAGGAGTCCAATCACAAAACAGCATGAAGCTGTTATGCAACTTTAACTTCAGGAGTTAAAGCACCCAACAAAGAAAAGTAGTTCAGTGAATCAAAGACAACAAATGAAACCTAGTTTTAAACACATGATAACTGTAGAGCGTCCGACACGTGCTCATGTTGACCTTTGACTTCATCACGTCTCCTCCACACTTTTCCTCTCAGCTGAGCTCCAATCATGGCGATCTATAGTCTGACATGTTGTGGCTTCACTCAGGTGAGAGCGCAAAATATGAGTGGCTCGTATATCTAATAATCTCAGGAGCTCACAGTGACTAATAACTGCTGTGTGTTCATAACGCTGAGTGTGAACAGGTGATTAGTCAGCAGGTGTGAGGCTGAGGGTCGGCCAGCAGGTGGAGACAGAGCTTCATCTTTAAACCACATGCTGTGATCGCTCATCATCAGCAACAGAACAACAACAACATAAATAAAAATAATAACATTGAACACTTATCTCACATGTAAAACAAACACACACACACGTTGTGTGCTGCTCCTCCTGGCAGGTGGAGGTGTGCTCACTCTGCCTGGACGAGCTTGTTTTCAAGTTCCAGTTAACATGGAAACTTTTCCCCGCTGCTGTCATTGACCCATTTACCTTCACACACACACACGCACACACACACACACGCACACACACACACACAGCCATTTGTGTGCAGGTCTTGTGCTCCTCCATCGATCAGGGGAAACTGAAGGCTCCTGTTCCTCTATAAATACTCTGGCTGTCCTTGTGCACGTCTCCTTCATCTTCACCACCGCTCCTCTTCCTCCCTCTCTCCACCCCTGCTGCAGCTATTTCTGTCTCAATCTATAAACTCCGTCCACCCGGCCTGACCAACAGGTCTCTCTCTCACACACACACCACAGTTTAAATCTGGTGTACAGAGCTGAAGGTTTCAGATTCAAAGCAAAGCTGAAATATTTCAAAGCTGCGTCTCTGACCACATCACCCGCTCGTACAGACCGTCGTATCCTTCCCCAGCGTCCTGACTGCACCGGTTACAACCTGAACTCTGTGGTTTCACACAGGAACAACACTCAGCACGCAGTCACTCCGACGAGCACAGAGGTCATCCACCGGACTCTGAGGCTTCGGCCATCTTTGTTTACAGGTGTGAAATGAGGAGTTTGAAGCCATGATGAAGAGTGATCCTGTGGCCTCTGTCCACTCCGCCTGAATCTACATGAAGAAAACTGTGAGTGTGAACTGCAGACTGTCCAGTCCAGGGGAATAACCGAGGTCAGTGTGACATCTGACTGGATGCTGTGTGAGTGCAGTTTGTTACACATCGAGTCAAAGCGCTTTCATTAGAAAACAGCAGTGAAAGCACAAACACAAAGTCTGTGAAGCAAACGCACACACAGACACAAGATCATTTCATGCGGAGCACACTTCTCCTTCGCTGTTAAATAAAGAGGACATAAAAACGCTGCACGCACACACACACACACGCCCTGACAGATATAACTCTGACACACTGTGAAATAAGTGTTTAAAAGTTTAGACACACAACAGCAAGTGGTTCTTCATTGTTTGGCTGCACTGACACCAATCAGCTGATGCAATCTGCTCTACTTTATGCAATAAAATCTCTGCTGATGGATGTCAGGATTTTCTATCATGTTTCATAAGAAACTTGTGTTTTTGGTGTGATGTGCATGCAGATGCTGGAAACTGTTTGATTGTGTTGGGAAAAAAGATTTTATTACACAGTGAGCTGATTGCATCTTACAAACATCCGTTTGCAGGCAGATTTCACGGCTCGGTGAGGAACAGCTGCAGTGTTGGACTCCAGGTGTGGTGACTCACACAGGCTCATTTACAAACGCCAACATCACGGCTAACAGCTGGATTATCCTGTTTCAGTGCAGCTAGCCAAACAGCGAACAGCCACTTCCTGCTGCAGACGGTAACATGGACATCCTGTTACTAGTTAGCTAACATAAACTAATGCGAGTCTGTTAGCCTCAACCAACCACAAGACGTCACGCTCCGTACTGACAGAAGATGGCGCTAAACATGTTTTAAAACTTTAAACATGGTGTAAATGAGCCTTTATGTGGGCAGCGTTTCATGTCCCCTTCTTAAATAATCAGGCCCCATCTTATCTTAATGACCTTGTAGTACCATATCACCCTATTAGAGCACTTGGCTCTCGCTCTGCAGGCCTACTTGTTGTTCCTAGAGTATTTAAAAGTAGAATGGGAGGCAGAGCCTTCAGTTTTCAGGCCCCTCTTCTGTGGAACCAGCTTCCAGTTTGGATTCAGGAGACAGACACTATCTCTACTTTCAAGATTAGGCTTCAAACTTTCCTTTTTGCTAAAGCATATAGTTAGGGCTGGACTAGGTGACCCTGACGGTTCCGGTTTCTTACAGCAGGTCTTTGAGTACGGTAACTTAGAGATGTGTTCAGTTTCCTGCCTCCTGGTTCGTCTCAGGTGAGTCAGGTGAGGGGTGGAGCTCCATCACCTCGTCTGCTCCTTCAGCGGGGTGGTTTCTGCTGCGTCAACGTTCAGGATCTCACCCAGCGATCGACACCTGACTAGGGATGGGTACCGGTATCTGGGTCTGGTTCTGACATAAACGGTAGTCACCAGACCGAAAAGCAGCGCACATTTTGGTGCTTTTTTTTTCCTGAGATGTCATACACTTTGGATCATTTTACCTTTCCAAGGATAGTAGGCGGGTCCAGGTACGTATTCACAGCAAAAGATGCAAACTCAGCAGCAACAAGTGCTTTAAGCTGATACTGTGATACTGTCAAAGGAGGTAACACCTCGAATCTGATGAAACACCTGGCGACGCATAGCGTTTTTTTAAAAGCCGAGAAATGCGCCGTATTTGATAGCTTGCTGCGAGACCTCACACCGAGCACATCTACTGCGGGTGTGGTGCCTGTTATCGGACCCGGAGTTAGCAACATCCCCCAAGAACCCGAAGAGGAGAGTCCTGGCCCCTAGCCCTGCCAGTGTAGCAGAAATGATGAGGATGATGATGCAGCAGCAGCCGTTCTTCTCTGCGTGAGTAGCTTCATGTTGTTCGTGTGTAATTTACGTTGAGTAGGCTAACCACGTTATTACATTAATGCATGTAAGGTGAACTAGCAAACATCATCATAGCTACATGCAGCTGTCCTCTTGTTTGATGGCAGATACTCCCTTCACCCTGGCCAAAAAGGCTAAAATGACCAAAGTGGAAAACAGCTGAACATGAGAGGTTTTTGGACAAAGTTGGTGTTTTTTCCATTGTTTAAGCACTGCTTCCAGCCAAGAGTGATGCCATATATGCCCCATAGCTGCAGAAAAGGCTAACATTGTTATCTTTTTACAAAAAAACAGCTGAACATGAGAGGTTTTTGGACAAAGTTGGTGTTTTTTCCATTGTTTAAGCACTGCTTCCAGCCAAGAGTGATGCCATATATGCCCCATAGCTGCAGAAAAGGCTAACATTGTTATCTTTTTACAAAAAAACAGCTGAACATGAGAGGTTTTTGGACCAATTTTGTGTTCTCCATTCTTTAAGCACCGGCACAGTTTCAAAAGTACCGGTTTGGTACCGGTATCGGATAAAACCTAAACGATACCCATCCCTACACCTGACAGGCTGAGAACAGTGAAGCCTTTTCCGTTTGTCCCATAAAGGAAGAAAATCGAGCTTCACGTCAGACTGCGGAGTCAGCGCTCTGAGGTCAGCTGGCTCGGCTAGCAAGAAACTCCAATAACTAATCAGTAATAATCAATAAATTCACAAAATGAACAGAGACGGTTGCTGGTTCAGGATAAATAATTTAATGTGGTTACAGGAGCCCGGAGCGGCACACAGAGGTGCCGCTAACACGCCATAAACACGCCGCTGGGGCACGCCGTCCTCAACATGCTGAAAACAAAGTGACGGCGTCGCATTCAGACTGTGTGATATGAGGCGCCGTTTGTAACGTGAAATTAACGGCAACATTTTTCCACATTTAGCTCAAAACCTTACAAAAACATGTTTTTGTGAAGAACTTTTTTACATTTAGTAAAATATTTTTTAACTTTTCATATTTAAAACACAATTTTAAATATGAAAAGTTAATGTTACAGGAAACTAAATATTTAGGCTAACATGCAAATTTATTGTACGGATCAACGGAAATACCAAAATAAAAGCTTTACGAAAACCTCCGGTGCAAAAGTGTGCCGGTATTGGTCGGATTATGTCTGCTCTCCCCCTCACTTCTCATCGCCATGAGCTGCTTCACTTCTTGCCTACGAGCATGTCCGTGTGCTGCAGCGATTGTGAAGTGGAGACTGCAGCTGCTGAGCGCACTACTGCTGAACCTTTGGATGGCCGACGAAACGGATCTTCGGAGGTTCTCAGCTAAATCGCTGCTGGTAGGCAGGAAGTGAAGCAGCTCATGGCGGTGAGAAGTGACCAGCAGGGGTCATTTCACACCTGATGGTCACACACAGCCCCGGGGCTGTGTCTGCTCTCTCCCGGGGCGTAGCATACCAATGTTTTGTCACGTCCCGCGGCGTTCCTGAGGAAACTTATGGTCCGCGCCGGGTTATGGCTGAATCCCAGTGGACGGTCCCGCGGTTATAGACGTTCCAGCCCTAAAGCTAACCATAACCTAACTTTAACCAGCAGCTAAATGGCGTAAAATAGTGTTGTCCAAAGTGATTTTAAGAAAATGAACCATGTGTAGATTGAGTCCAAACGGTTCTCATGTGTTCTCCTTTTTCCCGAGGTTTTCGTAAAGCTTTTATTTTGGTATTTCCGTACAATAAATTTTACATGTTAGCCTAAATATTTAGTTTCCTGTAACATTTAGATTTAAATATAATATTTAGATTTAACATTCAAAACTGTGTTTTAACTGTGAAAAGTTACAAGTATTTTACTAAATGTTGTAAAAAAAGGACTCGTTTTTAGCTAAATGTGGAAAAATATTGCAGTTAATTTCAGCATGTTTCATTTTACAAACGGCGCCCCACAGTGTGAACATGTGTGAAATCATAACTGTGGAACTAACAGCAGAGTACAGCGAGCACGCAACGACTCCTCCAGCAGAAACACCACCGTCATCATCATCAGCGCAGTAATCCGGATACACATGTGCGTCTCATCCACGCCAGGTTCAGGTTTTCTCTGATTCGTGGAGAACAGTTCAAACATCTGCTGACGGTTTGAATTTTACTGATGAAGAGCAGCCTGTAGTTAAAGGATGGACGTTTGCTTATTTAACCGATTTGAACAGGTCACATGTTTCTGTGTTCTGCTGTGAATGAAGTTTATGAGACCTGAAATCACTTCTTAATGATGTGGACGTTTATCTTAAAGCAGCTTTTCAACAGCAGTGACGCCCTCTTTGTTTGTGACACTGAATCTGGAGCCTGACGGTGATAAGGACAGAAACGCTGTCACAGCAGGGTAACAACAGTCCAGCAGGCGTGTGTGTACAGGTACAGCTCTCTGAGCTGTGGATCAGGTGGTGATGGAGGACGCTGGATCCTATCTGCGGTTGTTTGGCTCTTTGTCGACCTTTTCGTGTGTTTTATGTGAGTTTTGTGTGTCTGTGTTAAATTACTGTGGGAGTCCTGGAGGAAGCCTTCCTCTGCTGAGGATGAGGTTCTCCTTTGTTTCCTGTTTGTGTGTTTCTGCAGAGGCGACACGCCTGCATCCTGTTGCCCTGTAGCACTGTGTGTGTGTCTGTGCGCGTGGTGTACTCGCTTTGACAGGTGGAGGTGCTGTTGTGCTAATGTGACAGCTGGTTCTGCTGCTGCCTTCACATCACTGCTCTGGTTTTTTGTGTGTAGTTATGGTGCCTCATTTCACCCTGCATATATGTGTGTGTGTGTGTGTGTGTGTGTGTGTGTGTGTGTGTGTGTGTGTGTGTGTGTGTGTGTTAGGAGGAGGCCGGCTTGCTGTAGTCCTCGACTCCGGTGATGGTGGCCTTGCAGAAGAAGCAGTCCTTGTTGTTCATCAGGTGCTGGTTGATGCAGGCTCTGCAGAGGAAACAGGAAGTTACGCTGATCATGTGATCGTCTGCAAACAGCTTTGAGCATGTAAGGTGTTTATGTGTGACTGAGCTGCGCTGACACATCTTCGTTTTGCTGTTGGAGGGTTACTGTGAGCACGTGCAGCAGCGAGCTGCAGGTCCACCTCTGAGGGCCAGGTTGCAGCTGTGGGAGGCGACCTGCCTCCAAACACTCAGACAGATGAAGGCGAGCCAGGACCTGCTGGCTACGTCATGTGCGGATCTCTTTGTAAGACGACACTTAGGTCGTGCTTTTGGTTCTTTGGGATGATGCTTTTCACCGCTCTGCATCACTTCCTGCGCCCACCCCATCAATGAGCCATATTTAAAGAACAGCGGCTAACCTGAACGACTCTAACGAAGCTGTCGGGGGATTTTCTGTCTCAGGGTTTATCAGATTGTTTCTGTTGTATTTACTCCCTCTTCAGCACGTTCTGAGCTCTGCATGGACGAGCACCGACATATATCAGAGATCTTTTACATCCCAGCAGGTCCCTGAGGTCATGTGATCAGGGCTTGCTGGTTGTCCATCATATGAGGCTGAAAACAAAAGTTGACAGAGCTTTTGTAACTGTGGCCCCCAGACTCTGGACCCCTCTCCCTTTGAGCTTCAGCTCTGTGGACTCAGCAGTCTCTTTTATAAAACAGCTAAAATCATTTTTGTTTCTGTGTTTTAGCGTTTCTGTGAAGCACTTTGTGATTTTTATTTTGAAAGGTGCTATACAATTAAATGTTACTTTAGATGTTTTTTAATGGTGGTAATATTGGTTTGAAGGTTTTGGCTTTTATTTTGAAAGGTTCAGTAAGAATAAAGAATAATGTGGCAGAATTAAGATTATTTTTCTGACGGTGTTTAAGTCGTTATTGAGCCAAGAAAGCTGCCAGAGGACCGACAACACACAGCTGTCCAATCAGACGACACGACGTTTGATCCGTTTTGAAGCTTCGTTTCACCCGGCGTGATGTGTGACACACACTGAAACCTGTCTGTGTGTTTTAGAGGGGCCCGAGTGAACGCTCAGAGCTGCTCTCACGGGTCCGTTTGTCACGAGGAGGAATCAGCTGGTTCACCCGGTGACAGCGCTCTCCATCATGCTGCAGCAATCCATACGGCCGCTGAGTCGGCGTGCCAGCTCAGCTAAATCAAGCGCACCTTCAGGATAGCATGAAATATGCATCCAGATATGAACGAGGTCTGCGCCCACGGCGGCGTCCAGCTGCAGTAAGGAAACAGCTGACTCACACACACAGGTGAGAGTGTGCGAGTCAGCCATATCTGTGTGTGTCAGGACGTCTGCAGGATCAATCTCACACTTTCAAGATCCTGCTTGCCCCACACTCGCCGTCACGTCATCAGCTGTACCGAGCAAGGCATTCTTCATCGCCGTCTCAGCGTCCTGTAAACTCGGGATGTGCTGCCCGCCACCAGCATGTTTGAGACTCAGAATGTGGCGTTAGTGCCAGTGTTACGATAAGGTTATGGTAAGGGGTTGTCTATTATGTCAATTAGATATGAATACCCGACGTGTGTGTGTGTGTGCGCGCGACTCACTTGCAGGACTTGTGTGAGCAGGGCTTGAAGATGGCAGAGATGGGGTGGGCGTAGCAGATGGGACAGAGGTCTTCCTCGCTGGTGGGCTGAGGACAGAAAGACAAACTCATCAGTCACTTTGTTGTCTCTGTTGCCGGCGTTCGCCCCAGTGCATGATGGGACATGTGAGTTAACGCCGCGGGCGCGAAGGGAAACACTCTTCCCGCAGACATCAACACCCGCTCTTCACACTCGCTGCCTTCTCAGCCCATCTGCTCCCTTCATATGTTTTCACTTCACAACCTTTCTTCACTAGATTCAGCCTCCACTCCTCCTCACCTCCTCCCAGCACCTCCCTGGCACACATCTGTAAAGTTTAGGTGCCGGTCAGCGTGCTCATCAACAGAGTGAAACTCCCACAGAGGGGAAAGGTCACACTGACAGTTTAACAAACGGCACAAGCTGTTTGGTCTACATAGATCATTTAAAGTCTGCATCGTTAGGGGCGTGGCCTTTGACTGAGAGGTGTCTGATAGGCTGAACTGGACCTCTGCATCCTGTTTGTGCTGTTGGAGCCTTTTGAATGAGTCATGTGACCAGTAACATGGCTGCTGTGAGGTTACTGTACTAACAGAGCGTCTAGAAGGCGGAGCTCCAGTTTCTACCTGGGCGTGACTGCGTGCCCATCAGCAGCCGTCTCTGCTGCTGTGGATAACACCAACACAGATCTCTACCTGCAGAAAACCAACATCCATCATGGTAACGCTGCCACAAACCTGTGGGTGATGCTGCACCCACTCATCTGAGAGGGAAACACAAAGACTTTCAAAATAAGAGAGAAAAATGTTAAAAATGTGCATAATGATTCCAGCCTCCCAAATCTTGAGCTGCTCTGTGTGGCAGCAGTTAACACGTCCACACAAATCCCTCCTTTATGTATTCCTTCCTTTGACTCCCACCCTCCCGCTGTCCACCCGTCTCTCTCTGTTGCAGCCACACAGCACGAAGCCTCCAACCTATCGACACCTGGATGTCACGCCTCCACCTCCTCCTGCATGTCCTCCTCTGTCACTTTTCACCACCCACTGCACACAGCAGTCAGGCTGCTGCTGAGAAGAAAACCTCCTGAAATAATCTCGTTCAGACTCTGAACACACCGTCATTTGAATCGGTAGACGAGCTTTAAACATGTTTTCTTTCAGAAACAGGTGGAGTCTGTAACACTGTAACTGTAACACACTGTAACACAGTGTAACTGTAACACACTGTAACACTGTAACCTACTGTAACTGTAACACACTGTAACTAACACACTGTCACACACTGTCACAGTAACACTGTAACCTACTGTAACACACTGTAACTGTAACACACTGTCACACACTGTCACTGTAACACACTGTAACACTGTAACCTACTGTAACTGTAACACACTGTAACTAACACACTGTCACACTAACACACTGTAACACACTGTAACGATGTAGGCGATACGGTCTCTCAATCACACCACCACACAGTACTGACCCACACATACAGTTCTTACACACACACTGGACTTTCTGGACTTTGGTTTTGCACAACACTGGTCACTATATTCTTCATTTCCGGTTAATACTTGTACAGCTGCTGTTATTGTGTATATATTTATTTATATTTAGATTTCTTCATACATTCTTATATAGTTCTATATTGTGTATTTTGTTGTACAGTTATTTTATTTTCAACTTTAATTTATATATTTATCTTTATCTTATTCTTCCCTGTGTTGTACAGTTATTTCATTTTTAACCTTAATTTATATTTTATTCCTTCCTAGTTAAATTTACCCTTTTTAATTTTTCATATTTATTTCCTATCTTATTCATAGCCTTTTCCTTTTTTGTTTTCTTTAGGTCACGAGCAGTTGTCCAAGCATTTCACTACATATCGTACTGTGTATGACTGTGTACGTGACAAATAAAATTTGAATTTGAATTTGATTTGATAACTGTAACACACTGTCACTGTAACACACTGTAACTGTCACACACTGTAACTAACACACTGTAACTAACACACTGTCACACTGTAACACTGTAACACACTGTCACACACTGTAACTAACACACTGTCACACTGTAACACACTGTAACACTGTAACACACTGTCACACACTGTAACTAACACACTGTCACACTGTAACACACTGTAACACTGTAACACACTGTCACACACTGTAACTAACACACTGTCACACTGTAACACACTGTAACACTGTAACACACTGTCACACACTGTAACTAACACACTGTCACACTGTAACACACTGTAACACTGTAACACACTGTCACACACTGTCACTGTAACACACTGTAACACTGTAACACACTGTCACACACTGTCACTGTAACACACTGTAACACACTGTCACTGTAACACACTGTAACTAACACACTGTCACACTGTAACACACTGTAACACTGTAACACACTGTCACACACTGTAACTAACACACTGTCACACTGTAACACACTGTAACACTGTAACACACTGTCACACACTGTCACTGTAACACACTGTAACACTGTAACACACTGTCACACACTGTCACTGTAACACACTGTAACACTGTAACACACTGTAACTAACACACTGTCACACTGTAACACTCTGTAACACTGTTCAAAGAATGAAAGCAGCACTTTTGAATCAGAGTACAACATCAAGTCTGTGAAACTGGGATTTTGATCTGCTCAGGTCATTAGAGGAGGTGTAATCAGCTACTGTGCTGTTAATGAAATTACCAACAGGTGCAGCACAGACCTCAATGAGACCCCCCCCCCCCGCCCCCCCCTAACAGGAAGGGTCTACAGCTGGAGGACTCTGATAGCTGAACTGAAACACCGGCTGCGCAGCGTAGTGTAAGCTGTGCAGCGGGGAGCCACTTCATAAATGGACTGGACCCGTGTCAGCGCCTGCCCTGGGTCGAAGATGAAGATACTGATACCAGAATCCAACAGTACAGCTGTAGGACAGGATGCTTCGGTCCACCCGACGCCGCCAGGCTGCACCTCAGTGATGAGCTGGTCCAGATGTGGGAGGAGTTCCCCAGGATGCCATCCATCAACTCATTAAGAATGACGTGTGTAGAAGATGTGTGGCAGACTCGACCACGTTCTTGTACTTTCAAACGCTTTCCTTTATTTCGGTTGTCGTCACTTACACACCGGGCCAGCCACACATACACAACTCAGGACCCAGTTCATTGTTTTTATGCGAAGAGGCGTGATTGCTGATGGTGCTCCGGTGTGTCAGCCTTCCCTGCTGCCACATCACAAACTACGCCCACCACAGCGTGACATCGAGCATGTGTACAAGCACGTGGGGGCCGTCCAAACTACCGAGCGCCCGCTGCATCATGTTTTCACATTGATTTTCAGGGCGTCTTTGAACTGAGCCCTCTGTAGGCTGATCACTTCCATTTCCATCGACCTACGTGGCATCCTGACGTGGCATCCTGACACGCCACCCGTCCACATCAGTGCAGATATCAGCAGGATTTTCTGATGTGGGTTTTTTGGGTCACCCTTATTCTCCCTGAGTGGCAGGTGTGGGTTATAAACAACCGAAATTCCCAATAAGTTAATTAAAAAAAACTCGCACACAGCATGCCGTCAAAAGCTGCTTCCAGGGAACACGCGGCAGGCGGGAACCCGCCTGTCGGGTGATTACCCGTCACCTCTGCTTTCTTCTTCTCTCTCTCCTCCTCACCGCCGTTAATCCCCTGCGTTTAGAGGAATCAATACTCTCTCCCTGGCTGCGTCTCCTTTCAGCACCTCCTCCTCCTCGCCTGACACCTTCCTCTCCTCTCTGCCGCTGATTGTTCATTTAAGTCTCTGAAGACTCTGGACCTCTGACACCTCACTCTCTCAGCTCAGTCCGCTTCCCTTCACATTTTCCTCCCACCTCACCTTCATCTCATTTCATCACCTGATGTTTTTCTCTTCTCGCTGCTTTTCGACTGAAGATTAGAGAAGAAACCGTTTACTGAAAACCACCTTTGTTTTCCAGTCCTGAAACCAACCTGCGACTCTCTGATCTGAGTCTGAACACTTGTGTTTGTGATGAAAGAATCCCGTCCCTTTAAATTTATTCTGTTTTTAACGCTAACTGTGCAGCTCTCGATTGAACGAGGTCACATAATGAGCTGAAAGCAGCAGCTGACATGAGTGGAAAAGTGGCAGAAAGATGGAAATGAGCTGCTGGTGACGAGCCGACTGCATCTACAGCAAAGCGGCTAAATGTTAAAATTATGTTTTCATATGAAGTGATTTACGCCCACTCGAAGGTGTGAAACGCTCTGATAACAGTGGAGTGGGTCTCTCCTCAGACTGTGAAACAGATCAGTGTCAGAAGAATTACAGAGCTCGTGTTTTTCACAAGAATGGGCCGACTGAAGCCTTTTACCGGTCACACAGTCAACAGCGAGAGACCGAACCTGCACCGGTGTAGCCCACCTGTCAGTCAAATAGGCCACGCCCCTAACAATGCAAACATCCCCCCAGCATACAGGTGTTACGAAGGGGGAACGAAACATTTTGGCTGATGAGGAGCAGAGAGATGGTCACTTCCTGTCTGACAGGATGAAACGTAAACACTTTCATTGACACATACTTTTTTCTGCAGGTAAACTCGTGAGTCGTGCACGCTCATGCACTCCTGCTGCTTCTCTCCATCTGCTCCTCGTCATCTTCAGCTCCTTCTCGCCCTCTTCTTCTCTAAATCTGGTGTGAAAGCGCAGCCGCTGGAGTTTCCCTCAGCCGCCGCCTCCTCGCTCTTCAGCAGCTGTCGCTCTGATCCCACCTCCTCCACACGGCCGCACGTATGCAAATCATCATCAACCTCTGACTCCATTACAGGAGACTTCAGATAGTTCAGCTCATTAATATTCATTCTAACAGATGAAGTAAGAGAGAGCAATCATCCTTCAAGACCTCAGAGAAATTAACCGTTAATGGTCTGGGAACGTATTTATACTGGCCACAGTGTAAGTCCTCATCAACCAATGAGAATGCAGCATGATGCATGGATCACTGACATGCTGTTTCCACTGTAAAAATAAATAAAATTCAAATTCAAATTTTATTTGTCACGTACACAGTCATACACAGTACGATATGCAGTGAAATGCTTGGACAACTGCTCGTGACCTAAAGAAAACAAAAAAGGAAAAGGCTATGAATAAGATAGGAAATAAATATGAAAAATTAAAAAGGGTAAATTTAACTAGGAAGGAATAAAATATAAATTAAGGTTAAAAATGAAATAACTGTACAACACAAATTAGAATGAAGGGTAAATTTAAGATAAAATATATAAATTAAAGTTGAAAATAAAATAACTGTACAACAAAATACACAATATAGAACTATATAAGAATGTATGAAGAAATATAAATAAATATATACACAATAACAGCAGCGTGATTTAAGTAATGAAGTGAAAACAATGTCCAGAAAGTCCAGTGTGTGTGTAAGAACCATATGTGTGGGTCAGTACTGTGTGGTGGTGTGATTGAGAGACCGTATCGCCTGCGGGAAGAAGCTCCTCCTCAGTCTCTCTGTGTTGGTCTTCAGGGAGCGGAATCGCTTTCCTGACCTCAACAGAGAGAACAGTCTGTTGTTGGGATGGCTGAGGTCCTTCACGATCTTCCTGGCCTTGGTCCAGCACCGCCTGCTGTAGATTGAGTGCAGGTCAGGGAGCTCGGAGCGGATGGTGCGCTCAGCTGACCGCACAACCCTCTGTAGAGCTCGTCTGTCCTGCATGGTGCTGTTCCTGAACCAGGTTAAGATGTTTCCCGCCAGGATGCTCTCTATGGTGCACGAGTAAAAGTTCCTGAGCACCTTGGAGGGCAGTTGGAAGTCTCTCAAGCGTCTGAGGTGGTAGAGACGCTGACGGGCCTTTTTCACCACGGTGTTGATGTGACAGGACCATGACAGGTCCTGCGTGATGTGAACTCCGAGGTATTTGAAGCTGTCCACTCTCTCCACTGGGCACTCGTTGATGACGGGGGTCTGGTAGTTCCTCTCCTGCTTAGTGCTGAAGTCCACTATCAGCTCCTTTGTCTTACTGACGTTTAGAAGGAGGTTGTTCCTCTGGCACCAGTTCTCCAGATTCCTAATCTCCTTCAGGTAGGCCGTCTCGTTGTTATCAGAGATCAGGCCCACCACGACGGTGTCGTCAGCAAACTTGATGATGGTGGTGGAGCTGGTAGTGGCCACGCAGTCATATGTGTACAGAGAGTACAGCAGGGGGCTCAGAACACACCCCTGGGGGGCTCCAGTGCTGAGAGTGGTGGAGGCTGAGACATGTCCGCCCATCCTTACTGCCTGTGGTCTGCCAGTTAGGAAGTTGGAGATCCACTGACACATAGATGAGCTGAGTCCCAGATGCTCCAGCTTGGTGGTGAGTGTGGAGGGAATTATGGTGTTAAATGCAGAGCTGTAGTCTATGAAGAGCATTTTAACATAATTCCCCCTTCTAGTGTCCAAGTGAGTGAGTGATGTGTGGAGGAGATGAGAGATGGCATCGTCTGTGGAACGATTTGGACGGTAAGCGAACTGTAGTGGGTCCAGTGTGTCTGGTAGTGAAGAAATGATGAAGTCTCTGACCAGGCGTTCAAAGCACTTCATCACTACTGAGGTGAGGGCTACAGGGCGATAGTCATTGAGAGAAGCAGGGTGGGGTTTCTTCGGGACAGGAACAATGATGGACTCTTTGAAGCATGTGGGGATCACCGACTGAGATAAAGAGATGTTGAATATCTCAGTGAACACAGGAGCTAGCTGGTATGCGCAGTCTCTTAGGATACGACCTGGGATGCCGTCTGGTCCTGCTGCTTTCCTGGTGTTCACTCTCTTGAAGGCTCTCCTTACTTCATGCTCGGAGATGACGAGCACGTTTCCGGTGCTGGCAGTATCTTCCTGTCTGCAGCCGTTAGCGCCGCTAACACTAGCATTGTTGGAGACCTTAGCTGCAGCCTCGAAGCGAGCATAGAAAGTGTTCAGCTCGTCTGCCAGAGTCACGGCCGCGTTCGTCATACCGGTTGTTGGTGCTTTATAGTCCGTTATTGTCCTTAGTCCCCGCCACAGGCTCCTAGAGTCACTCTGTTGGAGTTGTGACTCTAGTTTCCTCCCGTAGCGCTGCTTCGCCTCTTTCACCGCCCTCCGCACGTTATATGACGCGGCTTTGTACGGGTCCATGTCCCCCGTCGTGAGTCCCGTGTTGTAGGCAGCGGTGCGGGATCTCAGAGCGTCGCGGATGGTTTTATCCACCCACGGCTTCTGGTTGGGAAACGTTGTGATAGTCTTTGTCTCCACGGTATCATCCGCTAGTTTCCCGATGAATCCCACAACCGCTTCCGTAAACACGTTGACATCATCATCGGAGCTGTTTCTGAACATGCCCCAGTCTGCGTCATCGAGTGCGTCCTGTAACGCGGCCACCGATTGATCCGTCCAGCGCGCGACCTTCCTCTGAACCGGAACTTCCTGTTTCAGCCTTTGTTTGTATTTTGGCATGAGGAAGATGGCGGCGTGATCAGATTTGCCAAAAGGAGGGCGGGATTGTGCCTTGTAGCCGTCCTTGACCGTAGTGTAGCAGTGGTCCAGTGTCCTTTCACCTCTGGTGGGGCAGGAGATGTGTTGATAAAAGTTCGGCGCTGCGCGTTTGAGGTTGGCGCTATTAAAGTCCCCCGTCACAATAAGCGCAGCGTCCCGGTGTTGTGTCTGGTGCTGTGTGAGTGCCTCATGCAGCTCGCATAAGGCGGTGACCGTGTCCGCTTGTGGTGGAATATAAACGGCACTTACAATGACCGATGTAAATTCCCGAGGTAGATAAAAAGGACGACACATGATGGACAGTAGTTCCAGATTTGGTGTGCAGGAGCGTGTGAGAGGAACAACGTTCGCACTGTTGCACCAGTTGTTGTTCACCATTAAACACACGCCGCCTCCTCTTGACTTCCCCGAGTCCCGTGTCCTGTCCATGCGGTGAACCGAGAAGAACTCGGCCGGCTGGATGGCGTGGTCCGGCACCGCTGGGTTCAGCCATGTCTCGGTGAAGCAGAGGAGATTGCAGTCCCGAATGTCTCTCTGGAACTTTATCCTGGCCCTGAGGTCATCAAGCTTGTTCTCCAGTGACTGGACGTTGGCGAGCAGGATGCTAGGCAGAGGTGTGCGGTGTGCACGAGCTCTCAGCCTGTTCCTGACGCCGGCTCGCTTCCCTCTAGGCCGCCGCCGCTTCCCTTTGTTCTCCCTCAAGATCTCACTCGGCCAGCTCGGATCCGGAGTTAAAAACTTCGAATTGTGAGTACATTGTAAACCAATAGAAACAAGAGTGTCACTGTCATACCTAATGTACCCAATGGTGATGATTTTGCCGATTTAGAAACGCTGAAAACTAACTTAAAAAACAAAGACAAAGAAAAAGTGGTCGGAGCAGTCGTGACGGCAGCCGACCTCACCGGCGCCATCTTTAAATACAATACAATACAATACAATATCTGGAGATAACATCAGTCCATCCACAGGGGCCACGCTGAGCTAACATACGTGTGCTGAACACTGCAGATAAGAACATGTCCTGAGACTTCCTACAGTGGACCGATCACAGGCACTCACTGCAGCATCACGCTGTCCTATCAGCTTCTGAGTGCAGGATGCTGAGGGTTAGCTTGATGTGGCCTTTTGGGCTGTCCTGCAGGTTTTAGATGTGTCCTCGATCCAACACAGCTGACTTAAATGGATAACTGACCTCCTCAACATGTCCTGAAGTTCTCCAGAGGCTGGTAATGAACTAATCATTTGATTCAGGTGTGTTGACCCAGGGTGAGATGCTGCAGGCCTGGAGTTTCCCACCCCTGAGATAAAGAGTGAGTCTGTACACCTTGGACCGGTCACCTGCCTGAGGACGTTGGACCAGAGCACGGTTTGGTTTTGGTCTAAAGTGTCTGACATGAGAATCAGCAGTCTGATGCTGACGTTCTCAGCTGAAGAAAGGTCTCAGGGTCTTCAACGTGGACAGATGAATGGTGCAGAAGCTGAAGAGGAGGAGGAGGAGCTGAGAAGCGTGAAGGAGAAACTGGTTGAAAGACAGAAGCAGTGGGAACGAGCTCGACTGAGTCTGGGCTCCGTCGTGGGTTGAGGAGTTTGGAGTACAGCTGGTACTCCTCCACACTGGGAGGAGCCAGTTGAGGTGGTTTAGCCTGCTACAGCCTCTCAGGTGAGCTGTTTCAGGTGTGCCCAACTGGCCCAGGAGAGATCGCTCGTGTCTTGGCTACCTCAGGGCCCCCTGAGCTCATGGAGAAGGTGATCTGTGCATCTATTCTAAGACTGCTTTGGTGACCCTAACATGTGTCTTTGGATGGGAGGAGGAAACTTGAAAATCTGGAGAAAACCCAGAAAAGTGAAGATAAAACATGCAAAACTAAAAATGTTTGGGAAGAACCAAGTTTATCTTTAGCTACCTTTAGCAAACTACAGTAAGGATCATCACTGTGCAGCATCAGAGGACCTGCACACTCGCCCGAGTGAGAATCCTCTGCGGAGCTGAGGACGCACGAGGACGGGATTGGAGTCAAAAACATGAGTCTGACGTGATAAACACAGGAGCCTGCATCGGTCAGCTTGAGTCCTCGTCCTCAGAGCATCGTTTAAATCAGCGAGCTCTGCTGTTCACATCCAATTTGAAGTTCAGGTCTGGTTTCACACTTTGATTAATTTCTAGCTGCAGGAGAACTCTGAGGAGAAACACGACAAAACGTTACCGAAGAAAAGCGTCGTAGCTCAATGCTCGCTGATGTGAACGATATCGTGTCGTTCTGCATCTCACACCAACACGGTCACATGACAACAAACTCACAGGAAGATTTCTGCTGACAGTTCAAACAACCTTACAGAGCTCCACGTGTCTCTGAATCCAGCTGTCAAACACAAGCTGTAACTCATTTTCTGTCCTCTGGTTTATAATTCAGCTCAAAGGGGGAGGAAGGCGACAGTGAAGGATTAGGATGTCAAAAACACAACACAAAGCTGAGATCCAAGTTTGGGGAACCCGAGGCTTTCAGAGTGTGCACAGACTGGCACGAACATAACGAGGACACAAAATGTAAGAGGGATGGCCTCAGAACAACAAGGAGGCAAAGACAAGCAGAGAAAAACACACAGCCTGCAGAGGAGGCTCGACTCAGAGCCACGAAAGACTCCGAGAAGCCGACGGGATTCGCCGAGGGCCAAACGTCCCATCGCCATGTCTGAGGGGACCGTCCATAAAATTCCATCTTCCTTCATTTCCACCAAAAACAGCTAAAGCTTTTATTTTGAAGGGCTTCAATAACCTGAGAGTCACTTGTGTCCGTGAGTCTTCTGAGCATGTTCCTGACAGTACTGTGAGAGTACTCTGCCTTTTGTATTACTGCATGATAACTGGGTTTTTAGGTCATGTATTTTGTTCACGATTGGAGTCGAATATCCTGGCTGCTGATTGGCGCTTTGTGTTTTTTCCCCCCAAATCCCTTTACTTGGTTTTCCAGTTTTCTCTTTCCATAAAGATGACAAAGATTCAAATATAACTGGTTACATATATACGGTAAAAGTTGAACAGAATGGGAAAAAAACAAAAGAAAGAACAACAACAAACAACAACAACAAAGGATGTTATTCGTCAGACTACCAATGAGGCTCAGTGATCGTTTATATCTGTGCTGTATTGAAGAGATCTATGAAAGGTTGCCAGGTTGAACAGAATTCCTCCCCCTTAATAGGAGTTTAATTCTTTCCAGCTGCAAACGTCTCATTACATCTTGTGTCAACGCTGATGTGGTAGGAGGCACTTTTTGTTTCCAGTTTAGTAAAATTAAACGGCGTGCCAGCAGCGTCACAAAACGTATTACGTTATTTTGGGTGGCTGACAAATCTACAACAACCGGCTTCACAGATTGGGTCTGGCTTCAGAGTTTGTATTAGAATCTCAGACAAGGTTTGAAAGACATTATTCCAGTATGTTGTTATACAGGGACAGTTCCAAAACACACGCGCCAGTGAAGCAGGTTGCTGTTTACATCTTTCACAGGACGAGTTTACATTTTTGACAGTTTCAACTTTGATAAATGGAGTCTGTGTAGCACTTTAAACTGTAAGAGTCCATGACGAATACAAACAGAGGAAGAGTTTACATTTTCCTGGGCTTTTGTCCATTGACTGTCTGTGATTCTCGTACCCAGGCCACACTGCCAGGCCTCTCGCAGATAGTCAAGTGTGACAGTTCCATCCAGTTGTGACAAAGCATTGTGAACTTTTGTTATTAGTCCTTTCTTGAGTGGATCAAACTGGAATAAGTTATCTAAGGCAGAGTCTGGGGGCCGATCTGGAAAGGATGGAAAAAGCCTCCCTTCAAAGCTTCTGATCTGTAAGTATTTGAAGACGTCATTACTGTGCAAGTCAAATTTTTCTTGCAGTTTCTGGAATGTGGGAAAAACCTTGTTGATGAATAAATCCTTTGAGTGCAGCCCTCTGTGGTTCCATTGGAGAAATGAGATGTTTGAAAGTGATGGTGTGAACGCTGCGTTATTCATGAGTTAGTATGGAAGCTTCCTTACACCCGAAATGTTTCCTTATCTGTGTCCAGATTTTAATTGTGTGAGAGACTACAGGACTCTTAAGGTCGTGTTTAGGGATAAGGAGAGCTGAATAGATCATAGCCTCTAATGAGGAGGGTAACAACTTTCACTTTCCATCGCTGTCCAGTCAGCCCCCTTAGTGCACAACCAAAACAACATGGAAGGAACATTACACGTCCAACAATACAGACGGAAGCATGGTAACCCCATCCCTCCCTGACCTGTCGGTCTCTGCAGGTCGCCTTTCTTGATTCTTGGGTTCTTTCTGTTCCATATGAAACAGGATAGTAAGGAGTCTAATTTATTAAAGGCTTTATTAATCACAATAGGGATACACTGAAATAATATTCATTCTAACAATGTTTATTCTTCCTGTTAGTAAAGTTGGTAGATTGATCCATTTGTCTGTTATTTTTGGTTTCATCATATAATGTAGAGTTCCTTTAGAGTTGACTGGGAACAGCACACTTTTGGATAAATTCAGTTTGTACCCTGACACTTCTTTGTTTTGCAAAGTCTCCATGATGACTGGGACTGATTTTGCAGGGTAAGAGATATACAGTAGTAAATCATCTGCATATAGCGAGACTTTATGTTCTGCTTTTCCCCTTTGAATCCCCGTATGTTCCTCTGTTGAGCGCCGTAGAAGAGCTAACGGGTTCAATAGCTAATGCAAAAAGCAGAGGTGAGAGAGGACAGTCTTGCCTTGTTGAGCGATTCAGATTGAAATAGTTGGAGTGGACATTGTTTGTTTGTACCGACACTTTTGGTTGGATGTAGTTTAACCAGAGAAATAAATTTAGGGCCAAATCCGAACCTCGACAGGGCCGAGAAGAGATAATCCCACTCCACCCTGTCGAAGGCCTTCTCCGCATCTAAGGAAAGTAAAATTTCAGGGTTTGGATTATGCTTGTCTTGCGTATAGATAATGTTTAGCAGTCTCCTAATATTAAAAAACAGCTGCCTGCCTTTAATAAATCCTGTTTGGTCTTGACTAGGGATGGGTACCGGTATCGTTCTGACATAAACGGTAGTAACCAGACCGAAAAGCAGCGCACATTTCGGTGCTTTATTTCGGTGCTTTATTTTCCTGAGCTGTGACACACTTTAGATTCTAGCCAATCATTTTACGTTTCCGAGGATAGTAGGCGGGGCCAGGTACGTACGTTCTTTTAGAGCAGAGCTACAGATTAAAAATGTCCAAGGCGAAGCGGTCAAAGTCTGGCTGTACTTCACAGCAAAAGATGCAAACTCAGCAGCAACAAGTGCTTTAAGCTGATACTGTGATACTGTCAAAGGAGGTGACACCTCGAATCCGATGAAACACCTGGCGACGCATAGCGTTTTGTTAAAGCCGAGAAATGCGCCGTATTTGATAGCTTGCTGCGAGACCTCACACCGAGCACATCTACTGCGGGTGTGGTGCCTGTTATCGGACCCGGAGTTAGCAACATCCCCCAAGAACCCGAAGAGGAGAGTCCTGGCCCCTAGCCCTGCCAGTGTAGCAGAAATGATGAGGATGATGATGCAGCAGCAGCCGTTCTTCTCTGCGTGAGTAGCTTCATGTTGTTCGTGTGTAATTTACGTTGAGTAGGCTAACCACGTTATTACATTAATGTATGTAAGGTGAACTAGCAAACATCATCATAGCTACATGCGGCTGTCTTCTTGTTTGATGGCAGATGCTCCCTTCACCCTGGCCAAAAAGGCTAAAATGACCAAAGAAAAAGTGGGAAACAGCTGAACATGAGAGGTTTTTGGACAAAGTTGGTGTTTTTTTCCATTGTTTAAGCACTGCTTCCAGCCAAGAGTGATACCATATATGCCCCATAGCTGCAGAAAAGGCTAACATTGTTATCTTTTTACAAAAAAACAGCTGAACATGAGAGGTTTTTGGACAAAGTTTGTGTTCTCCATTCTTTAAGCACCGGCACCGTTTCAAAAGTACCGGTTTGGCACCGGTATCGGATAAAACCTAAACGATACCCATCCCTAGTCTTGAGATATAATTGTTGGTAGAACTGTTTCCAGGCGTCTTGCTAAAATCTTTCCAACTATCTTATTATCTACATTAATTAAACTGATCGGTCTGTATGAAGCCAGGTCTAAAGGGTCTTTTTCTTTTTTATAGATGTGAGACAGTGCAGATGTATTCTGTATGTAAGTAATTTGACACACATACACAAACTTTTTACAGTGGAGCGAGGACGGTTCAAACACGTGTGTCTGCACAGCCGACACCATGAAGCTCAGACGCACAAACCAACGCAAAGATAACAAACGACCGCAGAGTTCTTCATCTTCCAGCTGCTGCCTTTAGGGGGCGCCACAGAGGATCATCTGCCTCAATCCCAGCAGCCTCCTCTGCATGTCCACCTCCACACGAACCTCCTCTGTCTTCCTGGCTGGCAGCTCCATCTTTAATAAAGAGCTGAGCCGAGCCTCTGGGAATAAATGTATCACTAAGATCTAAAAACATAATTTCCTCAGACTATTGTTAATCATGCTGCATTTAGCTGCACTGATGTGTTACAGTCACATCACAGGAAGTGAAAATCTCACTCTGCAGACCGACCCGCAGACACCATCATCGTCTGCAAGCTCGAAGCAGCGAGAGTTTAGGTTAGCAGAGCGACGTCTCCTCGGCGACTCCATCTGACGACAGAGGTGATCACCTGATTTTTAGCAACTTACAATTCAGATGTTCGGCTGTGACTGGTTTTTCTAACACTCTCAGGCGACTGCTGTGTGATAGGACCCGAACTGCCAATACCAGCGTTGGTATCAGATCGATATTTGGATGTGTAAACCGCGCTCTGAGGGAATCTGCAGCCGTGCTGTCCTGGCAGGAAAACAGACACTTAAAGCTTTCTGCAGACGACCATCAAGCAGCTGTCGGGTCACAGACGCTGAGTAGCGCACAAATAACACAAATACCACAATCTGCCACAGGAAACTCAGAAACGCGGTGTGTGTGGGGTGGTAGCTTTGATGTGGCCTGCAGGCTGCATGTGTGCAAATCTGAGTCCTGACGGCAGACGGTCTGAGGGCAGCGAGGCCCACAGGAGGACGGCCGATGTCATCAGTGGACCGAGAGTCCAAAATACCACAGGAGGAGAAAATGGGGCAAAAACAAAGAAGTGTGGGGGCGGGAGGAGGAGAGAAAAGCAAGCATCCACAGAGCGAGCGAGGAACAGATGACAGAGGATAATGATGCTAATGATGAGGAGCAATCATGACTTCAACAGAGAGCAGAGGCAGCACACGACCATCCGCTCAGGCGTCACTGAGTGTTTGGGTTTCATTATCCCATCGATGGAAGGACGGAGAGCAGAAAGTATTCAGCTCCACAAAACATCTTTTTTAAAAACTAAATTAAGATAATTAAAAATCTCAAAAATTAAGACGAATAAAAAAAGATGAAGTATAATCTTCAGGCTCTTATGAAGCAGCTGCGACACAAACACTCACCCGTCCAGTTTCTGATGCTCAACAGACTCACAAGGAAGAAATCTAAGCAGATTCTTACTCTGGATGGCTGCTAACTTTCTGCTTCTTAATTCAGATCAAACTGAGGTTATTGTACTCGGCCCTGAAAAGCTTAGAAATATGGTATCTAACCAGATTCCTACGCTGGATGGCATTACCTTGGCCTCCAGTAACGCTGTGAGGAACCTTGGAGTCATTTTTGACCAGGACATGTCCTTCAACGCACATATTAAACAAATATGTAAGACTGCTTCTTCCATTTGTGCAACATCTCTAAAGTTAGAAATATCCTGTCTCAGAGTGACGCTGAAAAACTAGTTCATGCATTTATTACTTCCAGGCTGGACGACTGTAATTCATTATTATCAGGAAGTCCTAAAAACTCCCTGAAAAGCCTTCAGCTGATCCAAAATGCTGCAGCAAGAGTCCTGACAGGGACTAGAAAGAGAGAGCAGATTTCTCCTGTTTTGGCTTCCTGTTAAATCCAGAATTCAAAATCCTGCTCCTCACATACAAGGTCTTAAATAATCAGGCCCCATCTTATCTTAATGACCTTGTAGTACCATATCACCCTATTAGAGCACTTCGCTCTCGCTCTGCAGGCCTACTTGTTGTTCCTAGAGTATTTAAAAGTAGAATGGGAGGCAGAGCCTTCAGTTTTCAGGCCCCTCTTCTGTGGAACCAGCTTCCAGTTTGGATTCAGGAGACAGACACTATCTCTACTTCCAAGATTAGGCTTCAAACTTTCCTTTTTGCTAAAGCATATAGTTAGGGCTGGACCAGGTGACCCTGAATCCTCCCTCAGTTATGCTGCAATAGATGTAGGCTGCCGGGGATTCCCATGATGCACTGGGTGTTTCTTCTTCACTCACTATGTATTAACAGACCTCTCTGCATTGAATCATATCTGTTATTAACCTCTGTCTCTCTTCCACAGCATGTCTTCATCCTGTCTTCCTTCTCTCACCCCAACCAATCACAGCAGATGGCCCCGCCCCTCCCTGAACCTGGTTCTGCCTCAGACCTCGAGGTCTTCAGCTCGTTGCCAGTACTCAACCACACAGTCTGAAACTTTTCTCACCACAGCTGAACTGGAGGCTTCATCTAAAGGGGCGGTGCCAGCATGGAGCACGAGCGCGCTCAGAGCTTTTACCTCCACTGACGTAAACTCAACGCAGCACAGATACAAAAATACAGCAAAACAAAGACACACGAACCGAAACTTTTGTAGTATTTAGTTAAAACGACTGCAGCTCTGATTTAAGGTTTAACGCCTGTGTGATTTCAGTGACCTGAGACCTGACGCACCTGTACGCAGAACAGTGACGTTTAACTGCAGTCACGCTGTCGCCGGCATCCTGTCCTCAGCATTCATCTGATCCCCAGTGCTGATTGGCTGCTCAGGTACAGTCAGTTTCATCATCACAACATTAAACACAACACGAGCGTACCGAGGTAGTGGTGCCCGCTTTTTGAAAATTAAGTTCAAAGGTCACGTGTTTAAACGCCCTTAAACATAGAGTTGGATGTCTCGAGGCCAGTCTTCTATAAAGACAGTGTTGCTGTCTCAGATCGACACGTGGTCGACAGCGTCCATGACACGCAACGTAACGTTCGATAATGTGTCATTTCAAAAGCCGTGCTTACAGAGCGCTTTGCAGTGAATCAGAGTCGACTCCCACTGAGCGAGAGCCGCTCCTCACTTAATTTCCTTTGGCTGCTCAGCTCTCACACAGCGGCGCAGCTATGCTCCAATCACTCCATACTGCGGCCAATCACATGCGAGGATATAGGATAATATCATTGTGTGAAAAACAGAGAGGGTGATGGACGAGACAGTCAAGTGGAGCGTGCGTCGGTCCTCTCAGTAAGTGAGACAGTGGACAGCGGTGAGGAGGGCTGTGCGAAAGCAAAAACACGTGGATATGCCTGAGACCCGTAACCGAAGCAGCATCTGGCTGCAGTTTAAAGACGTTTTTGTCTCCGTCTTGACTACAAGTCTACTGATGAGAGCTGGTCTCTGTCCCCAGTTTGTAACCACAGAAGAAGAACGTAGAGGTGAGGAAGAGGACACCTTTATGAAGGGTCCTTTGAAAAGTCTAATATCATGCATCAGCGGTTCAGAAGCAGAACAATCAGGCTTTAACCCGCCATCGATGAGCGCCTCATGCAAAGCGAAACACACGGCGTCTCTGCTGGAAAGGTCAAAGTTCAGGCAGCCGGTGGCGCGTGAAGGAGGCGAGGAAACGTGAAAATTCCTGTGAGCAGAATATGAAATCCTTGTTATTCCTCTGACGCTGCTCCACCAATCAGGATCGGCGGTTGTAACGGCGAGCTGGCTGACGTGTAAATATAAACGCAGACAGGATGTCGGGCTGATCGGATCGTTAGCTGAAAGAAATGTCAGCCTCTGACTTCATGACACACCAGGATGTGTCGTTGTTAGTTTTTGTTAAATTATAATGTACATTTGTAAATAAAGTTTCCTACAAAGCTCAAGTACAGACACAGACTTACTGTTTAAAGTCTTATTTTACTTTGAAAGGAGGCGATCGTCACAGACGGAGTCACGATGAAGGCTCGTCTGCAGTCGGTGAAAACACAGAAACCACAAGAAGATTTTAGCTTATTTTCACCTCCTTTAGTCAAACTGAAGTACTGCACTGCAAATACTCCATTACAGAGGTCCTGCTGAAAGTACTCAGTGCAGCTCTGCTGCACATAAACAACATGATGTCGTCCTAAAACCATCAAAGTTTTTCCCAAAGTGTCTCATTATTCACTGTTTGAAGATAACTTGGTGATAAATACAGAAGGATGAAGAAAGCACCGTAAACACTGTTGGTTCATGTTGCTCATCGTTCACCTGGCTGCCCTCTGGTGGTGCTTTTGAGCAGTGCACTGTAATACACGACCTGTTGAAGGTTCTGAAAGCCTTTGGTGTTAAAACTGCAACATCCAACACAGGGCAAACACGGTTCCTCTAAACTGGAGACGAGTGTGGTTTCCCTGCAGTTTAGCTTCAGTTAGCCCGGCTGTTCGCTTGTTTCCTTTACGTTTGTATACGTACGATATAACGTTCTAGTTAGCATCACACCATCAAAGGCTACAAACCGTCAAATATAAGTTAGTTTTACTGTTATTTGCTTTCTTTAGGGCGTCACTGGTTACAATCATGTGACTCAGTCAGGTGGAAACTGGTCCTGACCAACCTGATCAAACTGGTCAAGATTCAAACTGAACACGTTCCACTCTGGTTTTTACTCTTCAGTGTTTTTTACGTGTGAGTCACAGTTCAGGGTGACGACCTCTCACAGACGAACATCAAACACCATAATCACGCTGTGACGACGAAACCGACCAGGCAGAACATCAAGTCCAAACCTGAGCAGCTCTCAGCTGTAAAACACTGCAGATTTAACACACACACACACACACACACACACACACACACACACACACCATCCAGAGGATAATCACTGGAGCTTTAACACCCATCTCCATGGAGCTGGTTGCCCTGACATCCTGTGTGCTGTCCTGGCAAACATCAGCAAACACAGAGAAAGCAGTCAGAGTGTGTGTGTGTGTGTGTGTGTGTGTGTGTGTGTGTGTGTGTGTGTGTGTGTGTGTGTGTGTGTGTGTGCGTGCTTTAGCGATCGATGGACAGCAGCAGCTAACCGCCCTGACAGCTTTTCAAACAGCCTGATGATTTAATCTCACACGGGCAGCTGAAAGTGGCGTCTGCAGGGCTGTGCTGGGGTCAGGCCGTCTCTGCGACCGCGGCTTTCTGAAACCTGGAAAGTCAGCATCCATTATGACACAAGTTTCCACTGCCATTAAAGACGCGCGAGAAGAAAAGAACGATCGCTGCTTCCGGCTGCAAAGACTTAGGTGTGAGTATCAGAGAGCCAGCAGCCGTGTGCCAACCCACCTCTCTGTGGAAGCTCAGGTCCACTCAGACCAAACCACGTTTTATCTCACGCAGCGTGTCGTAATAATGAGAATAATGTCCTGTCTCAGCGACTGATTTTCCACTTATTCTGGGGTGAAGTAAAAACTCCGGACGTGCTCTGATCAATCTGCTGCAAACGCTTCAAAGTGTCGGGAAGTCGGCGCCGAAAGCAAAACCGCTGACTGGTGCTTCGCTCGTTTCCTGTTTTACAGGCTCCACACTCCAGACTGAAAGTCACAGAAAAACGATCAGCCATGAAGGTTTGACCTTTGACCTAATAACCACCTGCATCGCCACGGAGATAAGCACCATATTCCACAGACGTAACTCTTTGTGAGGAGGTTGCAGAGGTGGTGCCCGCCCTCCCTGCACCGGGGTAATCCTGCTCGATAAGCTCTGTGATGGTAATAAATTCCTGCAGGATTACACAGCGCGCAGGAAAAACTGCAACGTTCAATTCTACACAGTTTTATTTATCTAGCGCCAAATCACAGTCGCCTCAAAGCGCTCTTTATTATAAAGACCCAACAATCAGATGACTGCGTACGAGCAAAGCGCTCACAGACCCAGGCTCAGGGAGGGGCGGGGCCATCTGAGAGAGCGGTGCGTTTCCACAAACAACACAAATGAAGAACGACCAGAGTCAGACTCACCTCCACACCTGTTTGGGGTCTACGAGGAAGCCTGGGTGCTACGTGATTTTTCTGTTTTGGTGCTTCTCAGTGTGAATGTGTGACGGCGAATGACAACAGGCCTCGGTGAGCTGTGATCAGACAGCAAACAGTGTTTTTGAAGAAAGCGCCACTGTGTGAAAGGGGCGTGTTTATAGCGGAAAGTAGCCCTGCCCCAACAGAAGGAGGCGGCGACCCAGCGGCCGTACCTGCACAGAGTGCTCGTGCTGATAAACCGAGAGGCTGCGTCACAGACGTGGGGACTGTTTGCAGATCACATAAACAACTTTCGATCGAAGCTTTTCTGTGATCGTGTTCATGCGTCTAGTCTGGTCCTCAGAGATAACTGGGACCACACCTGCCTCGCTCCCACTGTTCCCAGAATAAGATGCTTCAAACATCCTGCGCCTGCAAAGACTCTTTAAAAATAGAAGAACTTGTAGTTCTCCTGATAAATGTTTAAACGATCATACAAAGTTGTGGTTACATAAATCTTGAAAAGGTTTTTCTGGGTGAAGCGCTTACATCTCGAATTTCTCAGAAACATCTGGTGTAAAATGCTTCGGTTACTTCTTCGTGTCTGGCTCGAGCGTGACCTGTGAGTTTAACAGGAAATGATGCGGCACATAGAAACACAGCAGCGGTTTGTAGCCTCGCTCCACAACGAAGACGGCGATGGTCTGCCCGGAGACCCTCTGCTGTTGAAGCGGGAGCGTCAGAGTTTTCACACAGTCTCCCTTTACCGCCCCGAGCCTCTTCTGCCTCTGGCTCGCCCACGTGGGCGACAGCTTCTTTCTTGGTCGGCGCTCTCTCAGACGTAAAACTGGCTTGACCGTGGAAGCTTCGTGGCAGGTTTGAGTCTCGGTTATTCCTCAATTGTTCCTGAACATCCTAACCAATTTCCTCTCGTCGCGAGGAAGCTGGTTACGATGTGACGGCACATCTGGATAAACTCACGTACAGCTGTTTGAAATGATGATCGTGTCTCTGCAGACACGTTCCCAGCTCCTGTAACCTACAGGTTTGATTCTTAGATCTTCACTGAGTTCCTTGGACTTCGGTCAGTCTGACGAATGCTGCCAAACAAATCCTTTTTGTGCCGTAAAGAGGACCCTTCAGCAGTCATCACTCCCCATAACAGACCTCGTCTGCAGCATCTTCAGCACCACTTATTAAAGCGTCGTAGGGAAATACAAACAGTGTCAAGCTTGTTTTTTAAAGTCGCTGTACAATCATTCACCCTGGAAACAGAGCAATTAAAGCCCGACGTTCATGCTGATGAGTGTATATAAACATCTGGGCACAGCTGTATATTCACAGTGTTTAGCCTCGTCTGCCAGACCGAGCTGGGTTTGTAAATGGTGTGTGTGTGTGTGTGTGTGTAATCAGATATCTGACGTTCTCAGGTGTGTGTTGTTGGGAGACGAGTGTACTTCGAGGCTTTGGGTGAAAAACACGCTGCAGCTTGAAACCACTTAACATTTGTCGGCGTGTCTGGACTGAGGAACACTTTCCAAACAAGCAGCATAACTTCACATTAGCAAAAGTCATTTCCTACTCGCAGCTGAACGAGAGCAGAGAGCCATTAGTGGGTTTGTGGAAATCCACCTCAGGCGGCACTTACACTCTGCTTTCTTTTCCATTTTTCACGTCCTCGGTGTCTCCGTCTTTGAAGGCTGACTGAACGCTGTGCTTTCATTACCAGCTTCTAATAATATTTTGGCTCTTATTTCATTTCCGGTTCTCTGAGCATGACTTTGCAGGAAAGTGATTTACACGCAGCGCTTCTCCTGCTTTATCAATAATAAATCCTCCACTTCAGCCGGCCGAGCTCTGCGGTGGAGACAACGGGGAGAGTCCAGGATCGGGTTTCTCCGCGGAGACGGCGAGCAGGACGAACAGACACCTCGCAGGAAATGGCTTTCTCTCACAATCACGTTTTTCCAAACTTTAACTTTTTAATCTGCTATGGTCAGGTCAGCTTCATCACTTATTAATTACAGACTAATTATATATTGATCAGCGAGGTCCTTCTGTTGTGTTCAGGTTTACTTTAGTCCTCACACAGGCAGCGGCGTTTTCCTGTGAGCGCACAATCAGCATCAGCAGGTTTAAAGAGTCTCAGCAGCTATAAATAAATACCAACGTCTCAAACACAACGTCTCTATTCTAACAGTTTACTGCGCCTGCTTTATGCAAACATGCAGAGCGCGCACGTCCCAGAACCAGCAGCAATAACCACAGACACTGAACCCCGAGCTCCTCCCAATGTCCATCTGTGTGTGTTAGACAGCACTTAGGCATAGATGGAAGCTCTGTGAGTGGTGTGTGGGTGGTGCAGCAGAAAGTGCTTTGGCGCTATAAAAGGACGAGCCCATGCATTTGCCAGAACTCCACCTTAATAGCAACAGAAGAAGAAGAAGCGGCTTCGTGGTGTCGCCGCTGTAAGCAGCTCCACATTGGACAGAATTCACTTCCTGAACAAGTAAATCCTTTTTAGAGCTCAATATTTAAAGTTTTTTTAGGGGCGTGGCCTCTGTGACTGACAGGTGGATGGTGACCCAGGTGCCTGTAGCTGCTAGCTGTCTGCTAGCTTCACCTGAACTGCACTGTGTGTGCGGTGTTGGGGCATTTTTAATGAATCATGTGACCAATAATAGGGCTGCTAGAGCAGGGCGATATGGCCAAAAATATTTATCACGATATACGTTTGAAAATTTGCGATAACGATATAACTGACGCGAGACAAAATACTTTACAACTCCTCAACTTTATTAGTGCAAAACAACATCAATGTATTTCCACTTCAACAAGCAGCTGTTTTTTATGTGCATTAAAGTTATATAAACATGTAACAGTGCAAATGCAAATTCCTCGCTGACAGTTTAACCAAAAGGCATTTCAGTGGAAACTGGCCGACACATCCTCAGCATAACCATGTATAACATCCACAACACTTAAAGAGGTTAAACACACACAGTACGGTAACATTATGCTGAAGCACAGCACGTATCACTCCGCGAGGCCCCGCCTACGATAGCCGTAACGCTCCGACAATCCATCAAGCGGTGCGGCTTCGTAGCTTAGCAAAGTCGTACTGAAACATCTGACAGATTTTCGAGCGCCGTGCACATAAAATCGTTTCCAGGTCAGTAAACACAACCAGAGTTCATACATAAGGCGCACGGGATTATAAGGGGCTCTGTCGACTTTCAGAAAAATCAAAGGATTGATTTTAAGTGCGCCGTATTTTCCAAACAACACGGTAATAACGGCGGCCCGCTAGCATGCGCTACCAAAAATAGTGCTTTGTTGTGTGTCTGAGAGTCGAAAGCTAAACCAGTTCCACACCAGTGAAGCTGCAGCGTTTTTACAAACCAGTTCAGGTTCATCCGTTTCATTCAACGATCCGCTTTCGCCCTTCTTATTCTCCGTCGCCGCCATGCTTTTTCCGCCATGTGTGTATGAAAACAAAGGCACTGCGCATGTGCGTTTTACCCATATTCTATCGCCATGTTTCATTTTCTTGTCGTTGCCCAACATTACACTGATATTACCCTGAACGGTATGATATGGCCCCGCCCTAATGGCTGCTGTTACATATCAGTAACAGCAGGTACCTGAGCCTGTGTGAGGCTCTCATGAAGTCTGTGGATGCAGAACCATAACCAGGTCTGTGAGCGACGGGTCACATCGCCACGTCCATGTTTTTTACATTGGTGTGCTTACAGGTGTGACAGGTGCAGGTGTACTTACAGCTGTGCTGGCTGCAGCCTGCTTGGACTCCTCGGTGAGAAAGGCCAACATCAGCTCCACCCTGTGCTTCTCCTCCTCACTGATGTAGTCTGTGTCTGTGGGGGACACAAACAGGGTTGTTCATGGGCTGATCTGAGGATCTCTGCAGGGAAGGAGAGCTGATTGGATGTGGTGAAAACATCAGGAAACTAAACTCTGCGATGTCGTTAGTTTGTAAACATAGAGGTGACCTGTACAGGTGTGATGCAGATCGTTGAAGACATGAAACTAATATCTCATTTTGCCTGAGCTCGCAGTGTCAAAGGATCCTTCCAAAACTTACAGGATTATGTTGAAGTACTTCCTGTAAGTCTGCGCTGAGGGCGGGACATTACTCTCCATCACCTCAGAAACAACAGCAGCAGCGAGAGCCTGAAGCCGAGAGCCCGGCTGGTAACCACCGCGGTGAATCCGTCTCTGGGTTTGAGCACTTATTAAACCAGCGAACACAGAGAAAACCTGACTTTGCTGAACTTCGTTCTGAGCCGCCTCGCTCTGAACTTTTAGAGAACTCCTACCAACAAACTACCAAACCAATCACACGGTGTGTTTAATGAACACCAAGCAGGAAACGGCTGCGGGGACACTCGCTGAGAGCCGAGCCATCGTCCAGACGAAGCTCGTTTCTGCTGAGTATCATCTCTGGTTTATACAACTTACTCCGTTATGATTCAGAACGTCCCCATTCGATTTTTGCCTCGGGCAGCCAGAAATGTTATAATTCTGATCATTTATCAGTGCATAACCATCAGAGGTGTAAGCATCACAACAGAAAAACATGAAGCAAAATATTCTGCAGTCGATCAAAAACCATGAATCAACATAGCAGGAGCTGTGCAGGAAGTCAGAGCGAATTAAATACAACGTTTATCAAACGTGAAGCGTAGTTTGATCTTCTTGTGCTGCTGGTTCAGTCAGTTTTGGTCACAGCGACGAAACTGCAGCATCAGAACCTGTGAGCTGCGGGCTTTCAGTCCGACGGCGTGTCCGTGCAGTCGGGTGAACGATCCACGCTCTGTGTCCACGTGTTTGTACCGTCTCTCATTTACTGTTTTAGCTGTTTGGTGGTTGTTGAAATAGTTTTGTGAGCTTTAAGCTGAGATTCAGGTGTTTCTGCCAATAATAATCGACCCAGGACTTAATTGATCGATATCCCGTTATTCAGACTAAAATCGATTTGTTAAACCCACGCCTCGTTTCTGCTGTCGTCTGTGGCCTCGGGTAAGGGCGGGGTCACAGATCGATGGTAAATCATCAGCTTCTCTCCACCTGAATGGTTATCTATGTCCCACCCCTGCAACTAACAAGCTAATAGGCAACCAAATCAGGAGGTTAATGAGCCAATCGTGCTGCAGAGATTCAGGACAGTTGGAGCTCTGCGGTTTCAGGCACATCTTACCCTGCAAAGATGGACGCGAGTGCACTTAGTGGCTCGTTGTGGCTTCCATGAATGAGCACAGCGTTTGTTCCATGCTCTGAGGAGGAGCCACAAACATTGCTGGTGCTCCAGACTGAAACTCTGATTTCTGAGCTGTTCATCACAGATGTGACTCCTGCTTGCAGTCACAGACTGAACATGCTGAGCACAGCTTCTCCTTTAACTCCTGCCCTCCATTTATTCACCCCCCCACCCTCTCACTTTATGGCCTTCGATTTGTCCCCCCCGCCGCAATCAGATCCTCTTTCAGCTGAGGGCAGGCTGTGAGACTGGCTGCTTGGACGGCTGCCATGTTGATCTGCAGTGAAACGTTACAACCAGCAGAGCTGATGTGTGCAGGACACAGCAGGACGTCACCAGAACCTGAGACACAGATGGACCGTCTGCAGCATCCACAGGCAGCGCCATACAGATCTGGTCTGTTTGGAGGTTTATCAGAAACATCATCTCCCATAAACCAACTAACCTTCACCTGGAACACGACAGACGCAGAGCGGGCCTTTAAGCAGCTCCGTCCAATCACAGGCCTCTGCTGCCTGCGAGGAGCCACCTCGCTGTGTGACTCTGCGTGGACACGTTTGTGTTCCCGTTTCTTCAGCGTGCTGATTGGTGGAGCCGTTGTGTGAAGGACCCTTTACAGTTAGCTCCAACAGACCTCAGATCATAAGACTGCACGCCGTCAGTAAGATTAGGAGAACGCCGGCGGTTGCATGTGATGAAAGTTGGTGCGAGGTGGAGCGAGACGGAGAAGCCGATGAATCTGTGAGCTGATGCGGATCTTTTTAAAATGACAAAGAAAGATCTCAGTGGAGGATGTGCTCTCCTCTCAGTCTCTTCACCAACAGACTCACACAGACTCCAGGGTCCACACGGCAAAGGCTCAGGCTCACCGAGAACACGCAGCGACACGTCAGGGACAAAACAAACACTGAGACAGAGGCAGGGGACAGGGGACACAAGAAACACAAGGGACACAAGAAACAGGGGACACATGAAACACAAGAAACACAGGGGACACAAGAAACACAAGAAACACAGGGGACACATGAAACACAAGAAACACAGGGGACACATGAAACACAAGAAACACAGGGGACACATGAAACACAAGGGACAAAGGGGACACAAGAAACACAGGGGACACATGAAACACAAGAAACACAAGGGACACATGAAACACAGGGGACACAAGAAACACAAGAAACACATGAAACACAGGGGGCACAAGAAACACAAGAAACACGGGACACATGAAACACAAGAAACACAGGGGACACAAGAAACACAAGAAACACAGGGGACACATGAAACACAAGAAACACAGGGGACACAAGAAACACAAGAAACACAGGGGACACATGAAACACAAGAAACACAGGGGACACATGAAACACAAGAAACACAGGGGACACATGAAACACAAGGGACAAAGGGGACACAAGAAACACAGGGGACACATGAAACACAAGAAACACAAGGGACACATGAAACACAGGGGACACAAGAAACACAAGAAACACATGAAACACAGGGGACACAAGAAACACAAGAAACACATGAAACACAGGGGACACATGAAACACAAGAAACACAGGGGACACATGAAACACAAGAAACAGGGGACACATGAAACACAGGGGACACATGAAACACAGGGGACACATGAAACACAGGGGACACAGGGGACACATGAAACACAGGAAACACAAGGGACACATGAAACAAGAAACACAGGGGACACATGAAACACATGAAGCACGAGACACACATGAAACACAGGGGACACATGGGACACATGAAACACAGGGGACACATGAAACACAGGGGACACAAGAAACACAGGGGACACATGGGACACAGGGGACACATGGGACACATGAAACACAAGGGACACATGAAACAAGAAACACAGGGGACACATGAAACACAGGGGACACAAGAAACACAAGGGACAAAGGGGACACAAGAAACACAAGAAACACATGAAACACAAGAAACACAGGGGACACATGAAACACAAGAAACACAGGGGACACATGAAACACAAGAAACACAGGGGACACATGAAACACAAGGGACAAAGGGGACACAAGAAACACAGGGGACACATGAAACAAGAAACACAGGGGACACAAGAAACACAAGAAACACATGAAACACAGGGGGCACAAGAAACACAGGGGGCACAAGAAACACAAGAAACACGGGACACATGAAACACAAGAAACACAGGGGACACATGAAACACAAGAAACACATGAAACACAGGGGACACATGAAACACAGGGGACACAGGGGACACATGAAACACAGGAAACACAAGGGACACATGAAACAAGAAACACAGGGGACACATGAAACACATGAAGCACGAGACACACATGAAACACAGGGGACACATGGGACACATGAAACACAGGGGACACATGAAACACAGGGGACACAAGAAACACAGGGGACACATGGGACACAGGGGACACATGGGACACAGGGGACACAAGGGACACATGAAACACAGGGGACACATGAAACACAGGGGACACAAGAAACACAGGGGACACATGGGACACAGGGGACACATGGGACACAGGGGACACAAGGGACACATGAAACACAAGAAACACAGGGGACACATGAAACACAGGGGACACAAGAAACACAAGAAACACATGAAACACAAGAAACACAGGGGACACATGAAACACAAGAAACACAGGGGTAACGGAAGCTCCAGGAATTAGAATTAACAATCAGTCAACAACCTCTGAAACTCGAGGCAGGCCCGGGAGCTCCACACATCAAAACTCTGAGTCCCAACACAAACTCTGAGAATCGCAACAGATGGCACCAACGATGCACTCACGCACTGACCCAGGGCGTCCTGATGGGAGCACGCCAAGATACCAGAGAATGAGTGTGTGTGTGTGTGTGTGTGTAGCGCTGCAACCAGTCTTCGAGTGATTGGAATAACTCAATATTAAAAAATATTAACAGAAATGCTGCGTTTCATTTACTGACCGACTGAAGCCAGGCCTGCAGTACAAACGTATCTATGGGCAGCGAGTGGATGACGCACACAGCAGCAGCGATGATGACGCTGGCAGTTTAACGTGGAGGCGGAGTCTATTTACACACCGCGGAAAGGCGGAGCTGTTACCGAGACGGTGAGAGAACAGCAGCTGGTCCCGTGATCACCACCACCA